>NW_026019974.1:1096065-1288914 GCF_900185275.1 Solanum verrucosum
TGGAACACTTTCCTCCATGAAGCCCTTCTACTCTAATTTTCAAAAAATGGGTTTAAGATTAAACAAAAGTAGGGTTTTCATTCTAGCCATGGGTTATTCCTAAAAACATTTTTATTATGTTAGTTGATGTATATTATGGATAATTTGACATTTTAATGGTGATTTTATAGTAAAACTCCCCGTGAACCCATGACCTACCCATGACCCCAATTTCAGGAATTCAATGAAGGTATTGATGTAAGGTGATTACTACTATGAATTGTGGTTATGGTAATTTTGTTATGAAACCTTGCATTATTCATGTTGTTAATAGTATATCCTAAATGTAATTGTGAGGCTTGGTTCATGACATTAAGGATGATATGGTGGTTGTTGGAAAGACCCTAGAAGTGACTCCTATTTCCCATGAAACTGCATCTCAACTGAAGGATTGTAACACTCCAGAAAATGCTAGGCTAAACTAGAGCCTAAGCATGTGAGCTAATTTTGAGGTTCAAGAAGTTTAGTGAGTCAACGTCAAGATACGCATCATAAAATAGCTTCCCTAAACAAGTACTAAGGTTCTAGCACCTAAACATCAAGGCATGACTCCCACAAGGACCCCCTAAGGATCCTTGATGAGACACAAGAAGCGGCTCTATTAGCTGCCAAAAGAAGCATCATTCATGAAACCAAGGACCACGAGGCGTGGACATACTCACGGCCTGTAGATGGGAATCATGAGTCCAGCTTTAGCCTCCTCAAAGGTCCCCCAAAACCCCATATTCCATCCCCATTCAACGGATGTGCAGTACGGTCCGTGAACCAGCTCACACTCCGTGCAAAGGTCTCGTGAGTAGAGACTCAGTTACTCACCATGACCTCAAACGACCCCTCTCTGTACCAAACCACGGACAGCTAGGATAATTCGTGGACCCATCCACACTCCGTGGTTTTGGGTTCATGGATCGTGCATAGGCAAGTTCTGTTGGTTCAGTCGTAGTGGTGGTGGTTTGTAAATTACTAATTCAATTGTGTAAAAAGTAGGGAAGGTTATATTTAGTTGTTTAAGTATATTAAAGTATTTTCAAAGTATTAAACAAGTCTTTTAACTCTCATAACTCCATATTTTCCGAATTCGCTCTTCTCTTTCTAGAAGTTCCTCCATTGAAGAACAAATAAGAAGGTCAAGGTTAAGGTTTCAAGCTCCAAGCTCTTCACTTCAATTTCTTGGGAAAGCTTCAATTAAGGTATGGGAACCTTGATTCATGGAACACTTCCTCCATGAGTGTATTGTGACTATAATTTGTCTTCTATGTTGAAAATGCATATTGGCTTTCCAAACTTGACAAATGCGTGATTCAAAGAAAAATGTCCTATTTAGCATATTTAAATGTTTTATGCATGCTTCTATACTTAGTAAATCATTGTGCTAACCCCTTCTTTTCTACATACTATGAGTGTAGGTCTCGGACGTTGATTCATTGCTTTTTTCTTCAAAGTAAAGCTGGGTCGACTATTCCCTAAGTTTTGGTGAGTCTTCCAGTTCGAGGACCAGATGTTCTAATTCAATCTTAGTTTATTAGTACTTTCTTATGTTAAGACTTTCATTGATGTAAAGGGTTAAGTCCCTAATTTCGTACTCTTAGGTTAGATGGTTTTGAATGAGACAAGTCGTATTTCCATGACTATTTATTTATGGAATTTGAGGTTTGACTTCTGCTTAGAAAAGTTTGAATTTCCGCATTATTTCTTATGACATTATGTATATGATTATGCTAAGGGCTTGTATGCGACCCCTTCGGGGTCAAGTACGCCGTGTTTAATCTAGGGGGTAACCCTGGGTCATGACAAGGATGTTCTATTTCAGACATCTAATTTGAAAGAAAGAAAGTCAATGCCATCTCATGCATTGAGACTCCTCATTTCCAACTTCCAATCTATCCGGCCAAATGGTATAGACCTATCCAAGTAATAGCTTTCATGGATACAGGAGCAGCCACATCAATGCTCAACCCTACTGTCCTTCCAAAGGAACAATGTATTCCACATTTCCAATATTTCAATAAAGCCTCTTAATGGATCCTCACAACTAGGGTTACCACAAAGAATCCTATCACAATAGAATTCTTCCGTGGTGTACAATTCAGAACCCAAGTTACTTGGCTCTATTCTCCCAATGATGGATCTCATTATTGGATTTGATATCTACAAACAGCTTAATGATCGACTCAAGGTAAAGACTCAAAGTATAGCCTTCAAAGACAAGTTCAAACCATATAGAACAACTATAAGGCTATTTCCAATCACTAAGGATGAACGAGTCAAGAATATCAAGTGTTAGTTGGAGTTGGTTGAAGAATCATGTGCTGATTCCCACAGATAGCTCATGAAGAACCATGATAATCCTTTATTGGTAAAATGAAGAATTTTTCATTAGACTCCCATTTAAAAGGAATGAAAATATCAACCCTACAAGAGAAAGCCACTCAAGGATGAACCCAAAACATCTACAACTGGCTAAGAAAGAATGTGACAGACTTTTGGAATACGGACTAATTGAGCCATCTGATTCTCAATGGTCCTTCGAAGACTTCTACACCAACAAATGAGCTGAATAAGCAAGAGGTAAACTTCGATTGGTAATAAATTATCACCTCTTTACCATTCCCTTCTAGATGAAAAATTCCTCATTCCAAATAAGCTGACCCCATTTACACATTTAGCCAAAGCCAAATACTTCTCTAAGTTTGATATTAAAATAGGGCTTCTGGAAATTGGGTATCCACCCAAAAGATAAGTCCAAAACTGGTTTCTGCATACCTGACAACCACTGCCAGTGGAAAGTTATGTCGTTTGGACTCAAACTAGCCCCTTCTCTTTTCCAAAAGGCCATGATTAAGATTTTCCAGTATATACTCCACACATCACTAGTATACATTGACGATACCTTATTATTTAGTGTTAAAATGAAGGAACACTTTGCCATTCTTCAGAAATTCCATTAATTACTGAAGCGATATGTCATCATGCTATCTGAGAAGAAAATGATTTTTGTGAAGGATGAAATAGACTTCTTAGAAATGCATTTTTAACACCCGGAAACACATAGGTGAAACTAGTGCCTTACGTGAGTGTTTTTGATTTGATGTGGGGTTTAGAAGTGTATAATGGGTTTACCGAACTTAGGACGAGAGGTTTAGGGGTTAAACATCAAGGTATGAGCCCTCAAGGACTAACCAAGTGTCCTTGAGGAGGACCCTAAAGCCTAACCCCAAGACTCCCCAAATCTGCCAAGCCTGCCCAAAAAGGGCCACCTAGAGATGGCACTACGACCAGTAGGTGGGGGTTGTGGGTCAAGCCCAAAAATTTGATCTACAATTCATGACCTTTGGACCTGAAAGTTGGCTAGTAGGCCAACCTACGGACCGTAGGTCCCAGCCATAGGTCATGCATGCAGAATCTTCCAAGTCTCGCCCAAGGGAGGGGCATTTTAAGTAATTTCTTTTGAGGTTAATTTGAAGTGAGGTCATTTTCTATGTGATTATTTAGACCTATATAAGGGTTTTCAAGATATTAATTAACCCTTACACTTCATAAAACTCAACTACCCAAATAATAACTAAGTTTACGCCCAAAGTCTTCTCCCAACAACTCCATTGAAGAAGAAGATCAATTTAGGGCTTCAAGAAGGGAGATCTTTCACACGATTATGGTTGGATTTTTTTACCTAAGGTAGGGTAGTCTTGATTCATGGGAAGCTTTCTTCCATGGAGTCCTCAAACTTTCAATTTCAAAGAAGGAAATTCTCCAAAACCTAGGGTTTTCACTCCAAGTCATGGATTCTTCCTAAAAACATTTGCAATGATTTAATTATCATATATTAATATTGAATTCCTGTTTTATGGTGTTTTTATGATAAGATCTCCCCTGAATGCATGAATTCCCCATAACCCTATTTAAGACTATGTGGTGTGGGTGAGTTGTAGTATGATGCATGCTATGAAATTGTTCTTGTAGTAGTTTAGTTACTTGAATTATGTTATTATCCCTGCCTAATTGTACTAATTCTAGGTGTGTTGGTGAATTATGATTCATTGTCCTTGAAGAGAAAGTTATGAGATTTTTTATAACCATAATATTTGTGTACATTCTTTGGGAATGCTTTGAAAGTAATGTGATCATGACTATAATGCAATTGTGGTATTGTTTAAAGGCTATTCTCAATTATACACTTGTGAATGATGATTACATGTGGTGAAAGGTTTCCTCAGTGTATAATATACCGTGAATTGGTAGGCTTAGGGCATCATTTTCATGTATAATTAAGAAGGATCTTGATTGATATACCATGAATTGGTAGGCTTAGGGCATCCTCTTCATGTGTGTCATAATGAATCTTGAATCAGTAGGGCAATGGCATCCCTTTTATAAATTACTAATGAAGTAATCTATACCATTTTTCGTAGCGGAACTGGTAGCTGGGGGATTCATGGAAGTGGTAGTGTGGTAGGTGGTAGTGTGATAAGTGAGTATTTTATTTTAAAGATTTTATTGTAGTATTCTTTTGCTAAGTGTCTTAATCTTGATATCCCTTTAATGTTAATTTTTGGTAGTGTGAAATTCATGGTAAAATGTAATAATATTTATTGTAATATTCTTCCGATAGTTGTTTTAATCTGAATATTTCTTTAATATTATTTATGATATATTCAAGATATAACATATCTTCGGTTCTTTGGTACATAGATAAATTTTCCTCTATTAATTGTTCTAATAGTTTTATATCTTCCATAGATTCTATCCAATATTGTAAATATTCGTGATTCATTTTAATCTGAATTTATTTCTAATAAATCGTGCCATTCTATTCTTTCGTAGTCTAAATCATGTAAGTCTATTTCATACCATTGTTGGTTCAATATATCTTCTGGTTCGTTATTAAATATTTTTTCCCATATGATTCTTCTTAATTAAATTATTTTTATATCTTTAAGTATATATAATATTAAAGTTTCATAGTTTTTTATCATTTCATTATGAAGGTAAGTAGTCATGTTCTTTATTATGCAGATTTTTTATTTCAAATTATTCCTTCCTATCATATTCATAATTGATTAAATTCATATTAGATCATTATGAACTAGATTATTTTTATCATGTTTTCCTGTCACTACTAGCATCGTACTTTAGCGGATACTTTCTTCTTATTAGCGCCTCAACTTTGTTTACTCCCCTAAACGGCTTCCTCGCCTATCGGTTTCAACATTAGGATGGCATAGTATAGAAGTTTTCTCCCTGTTTCCAGTGTGCTAATAAACTAGAAATCATGATTCAAATAATTCTAATACATAATAACTAACATAAATTTATTGAATCATATATATGATATTCAGGAATATAAGAAATTAGTTCCGCATATATTTTGAACAATATACCTTTGCTTCTTGCTTAGCCATGCTATCTGAAATATCTGATTGGATTTCAGATTTTTGCTCTATTTATCTAAATACTAAATTTTTAGTTGAGAGAGTTTTTTGAAAGAAAGTTTTAAGTTAGGCAATGCCTGCCTTTATATTTACATATCCCTCCACTTATATAGAAAGGAATTCTTACGTACTACTTACAATTTACACCTACCATTCCTACTACTTACACTTACCCATATAATTGTTACACTTGTCCATTCTTGCCCATACTACTTTATTACATTTGTCCATCCTACTTTTAATATGCACATGCACACACTACGGATAATAAGAGACACGGTAAGAGAGATACGAGTAGAAAATTAAGAAAAATAAGAAGAAAATTAAATAAATTATATCCGGAATATAAACAACTTAATATCACAAAAACTGATAACGAAAAATTAAATCAATTAATAGATAATATATCTAAAATAGAATATAAATATATTCAATACTTAAAAATACAATGAATAACAAGAATAGCGACTATAGACAAAAACTTAATGAAATAATTATAGAAAAACGACAAGAATTAGAACATAGGCAAAATAGACTTAACAATAATATATTCGCAGGAATTTGTCACAAATCTATAGTAGCACAAAGAAAGACTATTTTATATCTAGAAATACAAATAAATAACTTAGAATATAAACTACAACATAATTTATAAATGAATAAAGAAGAATACGCAATAGATGAAAAAACCTATGAAAATTATGACGGATTAAAAATAAAGATAATATTTTCTAATCTAGGAAGAAGATATAAGAAAATAGGGGACAATATAAGTTTAATGTTAAAAAAAGAAACTGTAAAACTAGAAGATAGTTTAACTGCTATGGTAAGAATAACAAAAGAAAATGAAGAAATAGATAGAAGAACAGAAATTGAAAAAATAAAACAACAAGCAAAAAAGGAAGTACAACAATTAGAAGAAGTAAAAATACTAAAATAATAGAGCTAGAAAAGAGTTAGCAATATTAAAAGAAATGTATGAAATTAAACAAAAAGAAAAAGAACAAAAAATAAAATTAGCAAATGAGATAATTAAATTTAAAGAAAAATTGCAATTACAAGATGAATTAGGAGAAAAAGAAGAAAATAACCAAGATAATCTACCCGAAATAAGAGTTGATGAAATAAACGATGATGAAATAGAACAACATTCGGAAACAAGCGAAACATATATGGAACTTTTAGCAAATATAGATAATACAAAGAATTTAGAAGTAAATACAGAAGACGTAGACATGGACAAAAAACCTAGTACATCAAGAGTAAAAAACCTAAAAAATTTCAATCCAAAATATTATAATGAAAATGATGAACAATATGATAAAGAAAAAACTACATGGGATAAAAGATTAAATAAAAAATGGACGCCTAAACCAATAACTGGACAACATGAATTTTTAGATTTAGACTGTGTAGCAGACATAAATAAAACAATCCAATTATGGATAGGATACATATCAAAACAATTAATAGATAACAAGATAGTAATAGCAGAGGCACCAGGATACATAGAAAGGACACTTATAGGAACAGTAAAATTATGGCTACAAAATTTAACAAATGAAAGCTTAACAACTTTAAGAAATAATAAAAAATTTGATGGTGAAACAACCACTACAACCATGGAAATATTATATAAATATGAAATAGCTATAAGAAATGAATTTAGTAGTATGACAACAGAAGTAGAAGAACAAAATAAAGAAAAAATTATAAATCGGAATCTAATGACAAAATTAGCAATATGTAATATGTGTTACATAGATGAATATACATGTGCATTTAGAGAATATTATTATAAAGGAACATATAGCATAGAAGAAAGTAAAGAAATAAGGAAATTATATTTTACAAAATTACCAGAACCTTTTAATTCAAAAGTAATAAAAAGTTGGAATGAAGCAGAATTAACGGACACCATAGGAGCTAGAATGAAATTCTTGCAACGATGGTTTATGGAACTATGTGAAAAGCATAAAGAAGAAATAAAAATGGAAAAAATATTAATAAAAAACTTGGCATGTTGCAAAAATAAGACAGCACCTCAATTTAGTTGTACAGACAGGTATTATAAAAATAAAAAGAAATATAATAAAAAATACAGATCAAAATATAAATATAAAAAACTAAGAAGAAGGTACTATGTAAAAAATTACAAAACCAAAAGACCATATAGACCAAAAAGAAAACTAACGGAATGTACTTGTTATAATTGTGGAAAATTAGGACATATAGCTAGAGATTGTAAATTACCCAAAAATCCAAAGAAAAAACAAATATCAGAAATAATAATAGATGACGAAAAATATACACAAATAGAATACGTAGATTATGAATTAGAAAGCAATGATAGTATATATGAATTATCGGAAAATGAAATAGATAATGACATAGAAATAGAAAATGATTCTATAATATAACAAATGACTGAAGCAGATATAAAAACAATAAATAAAGAAAAACATCAAGATGAAGAATATTTAGAACAGAAAATAATATTTGATAATAGTATATTTGAACAAATAAAAGGAAAAGAATTAGACCTAAGCGTAGCAAAAATATTCGAAATACCAACAGTAAGAAACTAGTTTAAACAACAAAAAGAAGAATATTATGTAGTAAGTCAAAGAGAACATATCATAGATTGCAAATACACTAAAGGAAAGGCCAAAATACCAATAATAAATAAACGAATAATAAATAAAGAAATACAAGATATTAAGGCTAAAAATCCAATTAAATATGTACATTTAGGAGGAACAGAAATATTAATAAAAGCATGTTTTAGAGAAGGAATAGATACACCCATACAAATATACTTAGCGGATGATAGAATTATACAACCCATAGAAAAAAGTGTAATAAGTGCAGTAAGAGGTAACCTCATATACCAAAAATTTAAGTTTATAATAAGTGTTAACTACTCAGTAGCAATAAATGACAGGAATATAGATAAATCACTAGTATTATACTGGCGAATGTCAGGGATAGAACTAGCCCCAGGAAGTAAAATATTTACAGCTAGATGTAAAAACTTATATGTTCTGACAACAAAACATAAAATAACAGCAAAAAATAAAATAGATAAAATAAAAATAGAAGATCCCTTTGAAAGAATAGTTACAGTCATAGATAAAAACGATTATAGTTATAATGAAATTGATATAGAAGAAGATTTAGAAATAGTAAAAGAAAGACTAAGCACATCGAAAAGAATAAACAATGAGATACCCCAAACATCATCAAAAATGAGTACCTCAAGGAGAATAGATAAAACCCCACAAAAATCAGTAGAAGAAGATATAAAACCACATCATTACTACATAACGGGAATAATGGAACAACGAAAATATTTAATATTAATAGATACAGGACGAGAAGAAAACTATATTACAAGAGAATTAGTGACGGAAGATGAAATAATAACTATTGAACAATCATGCTCTGAACTACCAAAAGCATTAATGTATACCGAAGAAACTACGGAAAAGGAAATAATCATCGGAGAAGTACCAACAGTAATAAAATTCAAAATATATCAAGGAAATGAAAATATCATTTTAGGAATAAAATGGTTGTAACAAGTAAACCCATATAATCTAGAAGACAAACAGTTAACAATAAATTATGAAAATAAAAGAGTAATAATGAAAAGGACTTTGGTATGATAAAAATATGAAAATATATATACTTGCAAAGATAATAATAGAAGGATATTACAACCGATATTATACACCAATGATAGATACGGGAGCAGAAGCTAATATATGTAAATACAATTGTTTACCAGAAGACAAGTGGGAAAAACTAAAAACACCTATAGTAGTAACAGGATTTAATAATGAAGGAAGCATGATCACATATAAGGCAAAAAATATAAAAATACAAATATGGGATAAGATATTAACTATAGAAGAAATATATAACTTTGAATTAACTACAAAAGATATGCTACTAGGAATGCCATTTTTAGAAAAATTATACCCACATATAATAACAAAAACACACTGGTGGTTCACAACACCGTGTAAACAAAAAATAGGAGCAAAAAGGGTAAATAATAAAAAACGAAAAACAACAGAATGGATAAAAGGAAGTGAAAAAATTACACAAAAATTAGAAAATATAAAAGAAGAAGACCCTAAAATAGAATTAATTATATTCTCTATAGATAAAGTAAAAATAATTCAAGATAAGTTAGAACTATTATATAGTGAGGATCCTTTACAAGGATGGGAAAAACATAAAACCAAAGTAAAAATTGAGCTAATTGATAATAACAGTATAATAACCCAAAAACCATTAAAGTATAATTTTAATGATTTAACCGAATTTAAGATACATATAGATGAATTACTAGAAAAAGGATATATACAAGAAAGCAATAGTAAGCATACAAGCCCGGCATTTATCGTAAATAAACATAGTGAACAAAAAAGAGGAAAAAGTAGAATGGTTATTGATTATAGAAATTTAAATGCAAAAACTAAAACATATAATTATCCGATACCAAATAAAATACTAAAGATAAGACAAATACAAGGATATAATTATTTTAGCAAATTTGATTGTAAATCAAGATTTTACCACTTAAAACTAAAAGAAGAATCTAAAAAACTAACAGCATTCACTGTACCACAAGGATTTTATGAATGGAATGTATTACCATTTGGATATAAAAACGCACCAGGTAGATATCAACACTTTATGGACAATTACTTTAAACAAATAGAAAATTGTGTAGTGTACATCGATGATATATTATCATATTCTAAGACACAAGATGAACATATAAGATTATTAGAAAAATTTATACACATCATAGAATATTCAGGTATAAGTCTAAGTAAAAAGAAAGCTGATATAATGAAAAATCAAATAGAATTCTTAGGAATACAAATTGATAAAAACGGAATAAAAATGCAAACACATATAGTACAAAAAATAATTAACTCAAATGAACAACTAGACACAAAAAAGAAATTACAATCATTCTTAGGACTAGTAAATCAAGTAAGAGAATACATACCAAAATTAGCAGAAAATTTAAAACCATTACAACAAAAATTAAAGAAAGATATAGAATATCAGTTTGATAAATAAGACCAAATACAAATACAAAAGGTAAAATTATTATGTAAAAACTTATCTAAACTATACTTTCCAGATGAAAACAAAAAATTTACTTATATAATAGAATCAGATGCGAGTGAAAAAAGTTATGGAGGAATATTAAAATACAGGTATGATGACACTACGATAGAACATCATTGCAGGTATTATTCAGGAACGTTTAATAATACAGAAATAAAATGGGAAATAAATAGAAAAGAATTATATTCAGTATATAAGTGTTTATTATCATTTGAACCATATATTGTATATAACAAATTTATTATAAGAACAGATAATACACAAGTAAAATGGTGGCTAACAAGAAAAATACAAGATTCGGTAACAACAAAAGAAATAAGGAGATTGGTATTAAATATATTAAATTTTACATTTACAATTGAAGTAATAAAAACTGATAAGAATGTTATTGCAGATTACTTATCAAGACAAAGCTACTCAGACTGAGAACGAAAATACAATGGAAGAGATACTCAAAGCCATAACTACACTTTGTATAAAAGTGGATAGTATGGACAACGAGATACAAAAGCTAAAGACTAATCAAGATAATCTGAAGTCTAAAGCTAGTCAGCAGCATGACTATAAAAATGCGGAGCTACGTCGATCGGAAGATGGAAAAAATCTAGAGCTAAAAGGAGACGATGGGAAACTCCTTAAAACCCATAATGTTTGTTTAAATACAGCTGCAGGTACAGGCAAACAAGTTAGTGATAAACAACATAAAAATGCTAACTTAAACCAGCTATTCGAAAAACCATTTACCCAAAGGACACCTAGACATATGTCCATAGAACCGCAAACATCTACATATGCAGATAGTTTGCAAAACCAAAATGAGAAAAAGACATATAATTACATCACACGAACCTATATCAAAAATATACAGAAAATCCAAACTTATTTAAACCGTAACCCCAGATCAACTACAAAAGAACCAAACCAAGATTATTTAACCCAAAGACTGCAAGGTTATAATAAACTAATTGCACAACCAAAAACTAACGCCAACTTAGTAAGGACATGTTATAACTATGGATTACTAAATACTGTATATACATATGACGGAGAAGAACTAAGCGGAATACCGGAACTACATAGAGCATTTATTACTTATAAGAGAGTTACTAAGGGAAATCTATTCTATGTAATGTTTTATACGGCAACAGCAGAGATATTACACGAGGAAATAAAACTTCCGATACAAGTAGTAAAGATAGGACTAACAAAAGATATGATAATACCAGAAGATATCGGACAACAACCAGAGATACAAAAAACAGAGATACCTAATTTTTATGCCAATAAGAGAATAATTGGTATATCAACTATTATACAAGAACTAGCAAATAATTATTTAAACGGAAACGCAATATGGAGCTACTATGCAAGAGATCAGTTAATGATCTATTCAAATTCAAGGGAGTAAGGAAAGCAGATATGGATGAAGTCCAGAGATGGATTTTATCATTACTTAAGCCAGAAGAACGACCTACAACACGAGCACTAAAAGAAGGATTTATTTCGGCAGAATTATTGACCAGGTATTGTAACCTAATTGGTCACAAATACCCTGACCACATATGTTCAAAATGCAATGGAGAAGATAATGTGATTCCCGATGTCCAGCTGGAATAAGATAAAGACGGAAGGAGATAAGAAGAAGAAGACAAGTCAAAAAGATAAGAAAGAAAAAGTTAGTACGTAAAAATGTAAAAAAGTCATAATAATAATAGTAGTATGTCATAAATATAGCATGTAAAGTATGACAAGTGTAAAGTAGTCAAAGACAAGAAAAGAAGATACGGATGGAAGGAGATAAGAAAAGAGATAAGACAAAAAAGACACTTGTAAATATACTAGTCTTATTATTGAATGTAATATAGTCAATAAAGTGGGTAGTGTGTGCATGTGCATATTAAAAGTAGGATGGACAAATGTAATAAAGTAGTATGGGCAAGTATGGGCAAGAATGGACAAGTGTAACAATTATATGGGTAAGTGTAAGTAGTAGGAATGGTAGGTGTAAATTGTAAGTAGTACGTAAGAATTCCTTTCTATATAAGTGGAGGGATATGTAAATATAAAGGCAGGCATTGCCTAACTTAAAACTTTCTTTCAAAAAACTCTCTCAACTAAAAATTTAGTATTTAGATAAATAGAGCAAAAATCTGAAATCCAACCAGATATTTCAGATAGCATGGCTAAGCAAGAAGCAAAGGTATATTGTTCAAAATATATGCGGAACTAATTTCTTATATTCCTGAATATCATATATATGATTCAATAAATTTATGTTAGTTATTATGTATTAGAATTATGTGAATCATGATTTCTAGTTTATTAGCACACTGGAAACAGGGAGAAAACTTCTATACTATGCCATCCTAATGTTGAAACCGGTAGGCGAGGAAGTCGTTTAGGGGAGTAAACAAAGTTGAGGCGCTGATAAGAATGATGATTACATGTTGTGAAAGGTTTCCTCAGTGTATAATATACCGTGAATTGGTAGGCTTAGGGCATCATCTTTGTTTACTCTACTAAACGGCCTCCTCGCCTACCGGTTTCAACATTAGGATGGCATAGTATAGAAGTTTTCTCCCTGTTTCCGGTGTGCTAATAAACTAGAAATCATGATTCAAATAATTCTAATACATAATAACTAACATAAATTTATTGAATCATATATATGATATTCAGGAATATAAGAAATTAGTTCCGCATATATTTTGAACAATATACCTTTGCTTCTTGCTTAGCCATGCTATCTGAAATATCTGATTGGATTTCAGATTTTTGCTCTATTTATCTAAATACTAAATTTTTAGTTGAGAGAGTTTTTTGAAAGAAAGTTTTAAGTTAGGCAATGCCTGCCTTTATATTTACATATCCCTCCACTTATATAGAAAGGAATTCTTACGTACTACTTACAATTTACACCTACCATTCCTACTACTTACACTTACCCATATAATTGTTACACTTGTCCATTCTTGCCCATACTACTTTATTACATTTGTCCATCCTACTTTTAATATGCACATGCACACACTACCCACTTTATTGACTATATTACATTCAATAATAAGACTAGTATATTTACAAGTGTCTTTTTTGTCTTATCTCTTTTCTTATCTCCTTCCATCCGTATCTTCTTTTCTTGTCTTTGACTACTTTACACTTGTCATACTTTACATGCTATATTTATGACATACTACTATTAATATTATGACTTTTTTACATTTTTACGTACTAACTTTTTCTTTCTTATCTTTTTGACTTGTCTTCTTCTTCTTATCTCCTTCCGTCTTTATCTTATTCCAGCTGGACATCGGGAATCACGTTATCTTCTCCATTGCATTTTGAACATATGTGGTCAGGGTATTTGTGACCAATTAGGTTACAATACCTGGTCAATAATTCTGCCGAAATAAATCCTTCTTTTAGTGCTCGTGTTGTAGGTCGTTCTTCTGGCTTAAGTAATGATAAAATCCATCTCTGGACTTCATCCATATCTGCTTTCCTTACTCCCTTGAATTTGAATAGATCATTAACTGATCTCTTGCATAGTAGCTCCATATTGCGTTTCCGTTTAAATAATTATTTGCTAGTTCTTGTATAATAGTTGATATACCAATTATTCTCTTATTGGCATAAAAATTGGGTATCTCTGTTTTTTGTATCTCTGGTTGTTGTCCGATATCTTCTGGTATTATCATATCTTTTGTTAGTCCTATCTTTACTACTTGTATCGGAAGTTTTATTTCCTCGTGTAATATCTCTGCTGTTGCCGTATAAAACTTTACATAGAATAGATTTCCCTTAGTAACTCTCTTATAAGTAATAAATGCTCTATGTAGTTCCGGTATTCCGCTTAGTTCTTCTCCGTCATATGTATATACAGTATTTAGTAATCCATAGTTATAACATGTCCTTACTAAGTTGGCGTTAGTTTTTGGTTGTGCAATTAGTTTATTATAACCTTGCAGTCTTTGGGTTAAATAATCTTGGTTTGGTTCTTTTGTAGTTGATCTGGGGTTGCGGTTTAAATAAGTTTGGATTTTCTGTATATTTTCGATATAGGTTCGTGTGATGTAATTATATGTCTTTTTCTCATTTTGGTTTTGCAAACTATCTGCATATGTAGATGTTTGCGGTTCTATGGACATATGTCTAGGTGTCCTTTGGGTAAATGGTTTTTCGAATAGCTGGTTTAAGTTAGCATTTTTATGTTGTTTATCACTAACTTGTTTGCTTGTACCTGCAGCTGTATTTAAACAAACATTATGGGTTTTAAGGAGTTTCCCATCGTCTCCTTTTAGCTCTAGATTTTTTCCATCTTCCGATCGACGTAGCTCCGCATTTTTATAGTCATGCTGCTGACTAGCTTTAGACTTCAGATTATCTTGATTAGTCTTTAGCTTTTGTATCTCGTTGTCCATACTATCCACTTTTATACAAAGTGTAGTTATGGCTTTGAGTATCTCTTCCATTGTATTTTCGTTCTCAGTCTGAGTAGCTTTGTCTTGATAAGTAATCTGCAATAACATTCTTATCAGTTTTTATTACTTCAATTGTAAATGTAAAATTTAATTTATTTAATACCAATCTCCTTATTTCTTTTGTTGTTACCGAATCTTGTATTTTTCTTGTTAGCCACCATTTTACTTGTGTATTATCTGTTCTTATAATAAATTTGTTATATACAATATATGGTTCAAATGATAATAAACACTTATATACTGAATATAATTCTTTTCTATTTATTTCCCATTTTATTTCTGTATTATTAAACGTTCCTGAATAATACCTGCAATGATGTTCTATCGTAGTGTCATCATACCTGTATTTTAATATTCCTCCATAACTTTTTTCACTCGCATCTGATTCTATTATATAAGTAAATTTTTTGTTTTCATCTGGAAAGTATAGTTTAGATAAGTTTTTACATAATAATTTTACCTTTTGTATTTGTATTTGGTCTTATTTATCAAACTGATATTCTATATCTTTCTTTAATTTTTGTTGTAATGGTTTTAAATTTTCTGCTAATTTTGGTATGTATTCTCTTACTTGATTTACTAGTCCTAAGAATGATTGTAATTTCTTTTTTGTGTCTAGTTGTTCATTTGAGTTAATTATTTTTTGTACTATATGTGTTTGCATTTTTATTCCGTTTTTATCAATTTGTATTCCTAAGAATTCTATTTGATTTTTCATTATATCAGCTTTCTTTTTACTTAGACTTATACCTGAATATTCTATGATGTGTATAAATTTTTCTAATAATCTTATATGTTCATCTTGTGTCTTAGAATATGATAATATATCATCGATGTACACTACACAATTTTCTATTTGTTTAAAGTAATTGTCCATAAAGTGTTGATATCTACCTGGTGCGTTTTTATATCCAAATGGTAATACATTCCATTCATAAAATCCTTGTGGTACAGTGAATGCTGTTAGTTTTTTAGATTCTTCTTTTAGTTTTAAGTGGTAAAATCTTGAATTACAATCAAATTTGCTAAAATAATTATATCCTTGTATTTGTCTTATCTTTAGTATTTTATTTGGTATCGGATAATTATATGTTTTAGTTTTTGCATTTAAATTTCTATAATCAATAACCATTCTACTTTTTCCTCTTTTTTGTTCACTATGTTTATTTACGATAAATGCCGGGCTTGTATGCTTACTATTGCTTTCTTGTATATATCCTTTTTCTAGTAATTCATCTATATGTATCTTAAATTCGGTTAAATCATTAAAATTATACTTTAATGGTTTTTGGG
Organism: Solanum verrucosum; assembly: GCF_900185275.1. Taxonomy (NCBI): domain Eukaryota; kingdom Viridiplantae; phylum Streptophyta; class Magnoliopsida; order Solanales; family Solanaceae; genus Solanum; species Solanum verrucosum. The sequence continues at coordinate 1,112,462 of NW_026019974.1, forward strand.
TTATTATACTGTTATTATCAATTAGCTCAATTTTTACTTTGGTTTTATGTTTTTCCCATCCTTGTAAAGGATCCTCACTATATAATAGTTCTAACTTATCTTGAATTATTTTTACTTTATCTATAGAGAATATAATTAATTCTATTTTAGGGTCTTCTTCTTTTATATTTTCTAATTTTTGTGTAATTTTTTCATTTCCTTTTATCCATTCTGTTGTTTTTCGTTTTTTATTATTTACCCTTTTTGCTCCTATTTTTTGTTTACACGGTGTTGTGAACCACCAGTGTGTTTTTGTTATTATATGTGGGTATAATTTTTCTAAAAATGGCATTCCTAGTAGCATATCTTTTGTAGCTAATTCAAAGTTATATATTTCTTCTATAGTTAATATCTTATCCATATTTGTATTTTTATATTTTTTGCCTTATATGTGATCATGCTTCCTTCATTATTAAATCCTGTTACTACTATAGATATTTTTAGTTTTTCCCACTTATCTTCTGGTAAACAATTGTATTTACATATATTAGCTTTTGCTCCCGTATCTATCATTGGTGTATAATATCGATTGTAATATCCTTCTATTATTATCTTTGCAAGTATATATATTTTTCATATTTTTATCATACCAAAGTCCTTTTTATTATTACTCTTTTATTTTCATAATTTATTGTTAACTGTTTGTCTTCTAGATTATATGGTTTTACTTGTTCCAACCATTTTATTCCTTAAATGATATTTTCATTTCCTTGATATATTTTGAATTTTATTACTGTTGGTACTCCTTCGATGATTATTTCCTTTTCCGTAGTTTCTTCGGTATACATTAATGCTTTTGGTAGTTCGGAGCATGATTGTTCAATAGTTATTATTTCATCTTCCGTCACTAATTCTCTTGTAATATAGTTTTCTTCTCGTCCTGTATCTATTAATATTAAATATTTTTGTTGTTCCATTATTCCCGTTATGTAGTAATGATGTGGTTTTATATCTTCTTCTATTGATTTTTGTGGGGTTTTATCTATTCTCCTTGAGGTACTCATTTTTTATGATGTTTGGGGTATCTCATTGTTTATTCTTTTCGATGTGCTTAGTCTTTCTTTTACTATTTCTAAATCTTCTTCTATATCAATTTCATTATAACTATAATCGTTTTTATCTATGACTGTAACTATTCTTTCAAAGGGATCTTCTATTTTTATTTATCTATTTTATTTTTTGCTGTTATTTTATGTTTTGCTGTCAGAACATATAAGTTTTTACATCTAGCTGTAAATATTTTACTTCCTGGGGTTAGTTCTATCCCTGACATTCGCCAGTATAATACTAGTGATTTATCTATATTCCTGTCATTTATTGCTACTGAGTAGTTAGCACTTATTATAAACTTAAATTTTTGGTATATGAGGTTACCTCTTACTGCACTTATTACACTTTTTTCTATGGGTTGTATAATTCTATCATCCGCTAAGTATATTTCTGTGGGTGTATCTATTCCTTCTCTAAAACATGCTTTTATTAATATTTCGGTTCCTCCTAAATGTACATATTTAATTGGATTTTTAGCCTTAATATCTTGTATTTCTTTATTTATTATTCGTTTATTTATTATTGGTATTTTGGCCTTTCCTTTAATGTATTTGCAATCTATGATATGTTCTCTTTGACTTACTACATAATATTCTTCTTTTTGTCGTTTAAACCAGTTTCTTACTGTTGGTATTTCAAATATTTTTGCTACACTTAGGTCTAATTCTTTTCCTTTTATTTGTTCAAATATACTATTATCAAATATTAATTTCTGTTCTAAATATTCTTCGTCTTGATGTTTTTCTTTATTTATTGTTTGTATATCTGCTTCAGTCATTTGTTATATTATAGAATTCATTTTCTATTTCTATGTCATTATCTATTTCATTTTCCGATAATTCATATATACTATCATTGCTTACTAATTCATAATCTACGTATTCTATTTGTGTATATTTTTCGTCATCTATTATTATTTCTGATATTTGTTTTTTCTTTGGATTTTTGGGTAATTTACAATCTCTAGCTATATGTCCTAATTTTCCACAATTATAACAAGTACATTCCGTTAGTTTTCTTTTTGGTCTATATGGTCTTTTGGTTTTGTAATTTTTTACATAGTACCTTCTTCTTGGTTTTTTATATTTATATTTTGATCTGTATTTTTTATTATATTTCTTTTTATTTTTATAATACCTGTCTTTACAACCAAATTGAGGTGCTATCTTATTTTTGCAACATGCCAAGTTTTTTATTAATATTTTTTCCATTTTTATTTCTTCTTTATGTTTTTCACATAGTTCCATAAACCATCGTTGCAAGAATTTCATTCTAGCTCCTAAGGTGTCCGTTAATTCTGCTTCATTCCAACTTTTTATTACTTTTGAATTAAAAGGTTCTGGTAATTTTGTAAAATATAATTTCCTTATTTCTTTACTTTCTTCTATGCTATATGTTCCTTTATAATAATATTCTCTAAATGCACATGTATATTCATCTATGTAACACATATTACATATTGCTAATTTTATCATTAGATTCCGATTTATAATTTTTTCTTTATTTTGTTCTTCTACTTCTGTTGTCATACTACTAAATTCATTTCTTATAGCTATTTCATATTTATATAATATTTCCATGGTTGTAGTGGCTGTTTCACCATCAAATTTTTTATTATTTCTTGAAGTTGTTAAGCTTTCATTTGTTAAATTTTGTAGCCATAATTTTACTGTTCCTATAAGTGTCCTTTCTATGTATCCTGGTGCCTCTGCTATTACTATCTTGTTATCTATTAATTGTTTTGATATGTATCCTATCCATAATTGGATTGTTTTATTTATGTCTGCTACACAGTCTAAATCTAAAAATTCATGTTGTCCAGTTATTGGTTTAGGCGTCCATTTTTTATTTAATCTTTTATCCCATGTAGTTTTTTCTTTATCATATTGTTCATAATTTTCATTATAATATTTTGGATTAAAGTTTTTTAGGTTTTTTTACTCCTGATGTGCTAGGTTTTTCGTCAATGTCTACGTCTTCTGTATTTATTTCTAAATTCTTTGTATTATCTATATTTGCTAAAAGTTCCGTATATGTTTCGCTTGTTTCCGAATGTTGTTCTATTTCATCATCGTTTATTTCATCAACTCTTATTTCGGGTAGATTATCTTGGTTATTTTCTTCTTTTTCTCCTAATTCATTTTGTAATTGCAATTTTTCTTTAAATTTAATTATCTCATTTGCTAATTTTATTTTTTGTTCTTTTTCTTTTTGTTTAATTTCATACATTTCTTTTAATATTGCTAACTCTTTTTCTAGCTCTATTATTTTAGTATTTTTACTTCTTCTAATTGTTGTACTTCCTTTTTTGCTTGTTGTTTTATTTTTTCAATTTCTGTTCTTCTATCTATTTCTTCATTTTCTTTTGTTATTCTTACCATAGCAGTTAAACTATCTTCTAGTTTTACAGTTTCTTTTTCTAACATTAAACTTATATTGTCACCTTTTTTCTTATATCTTCTTCCTAGATTAGAAAATATTATCTTTATTTTTAATCCGTCATAATTTTCATAGGTTTTTTCATCTATTGCGTATTCTTCTTTATTCATTTATAAATTATGTTGTAGTTTAAATTCTAAGTTATTTATTTGTATTTCTAGATATAAAATAGTCTTTCTTTGTGCTACTATAGATTTGTGACAAATTCCTGCGAATATATTATTGTTAAGTCTATTTTGCCTATGTTCTAATTCTTGTCGTTTTTCTATAATTATTTCATTAAGTTTTTGTCTATAGTCGCTATTCTTGTTATTCATTGTATTTTTAAGTATTGAATATATTTATATTCTATTTTAGATATATTATCTATTAATTGATTTAATTTTTCGTTATCAGTTTTTGTGATATTAAGTTGTTTATATTCCGGATATAATTTATTTAATTTTCTTCTTATTTTTCTTAATTTTCTACTCGTATCTCTCTTACCGTGTCTCTTATGATCCATAGCTAAGGATATGTCTTGTATCGGTAGACCAATGGTATCCCTTTCATGATAAGTCCATGAAATATAATGATGAACCTGGAATCGGTAAACCAAATGGTATCCCTTTCATGGAGATTCAATGAGCTATCCTAATATTGTACCTTGAAGCGGTAGGCTTATTCCACCCTTTCATGTGTTTAGTAATGTACCTTGAATCGGTAGGCTAATGGCACCCTTTCATGTCGAGTAATAATGTACCTTTGGTTGGTAGGTGAATGGCATCCCTCTTATGTGTAATAATGTTAAAAGAGAATGAACTACTCAATGGGAATTTAATGCTTAGCAGCGAGTGGATATTGTTAGGTCGAAGCTCTCCCCATGTTAGGTCAGGTTTCTAGTAACAACCTCATTATCCCAAAAGTGTGTGCCCACATAGGTTATTAGCTAATGGATCCACCAAAGCTAAATTACCGGTTCTACCTTAGGCAAGTAGACCAACCCTTACGGTGTGGGATAGACACCGGATTCTATGATTTGGTCATATGGTCTAGGGGTTATTCCCATCATGTGAAGTATGTGCTATGGTTACACAAGAGGTTCTATGAAGTGTGGGTGGTAGTATGGGATGACATTCATGCATTGTACGAGTAGGTTTTGGGGGTGGCTATGTTGTGTTCCTCAAATGTATAATGTCTAATGAAATGAATCTACTTATAATGACGTTATTGACAATGTTGACATAAAGGCTAAATGAAAGGATTAATGCTTTACTTGTATTGTTGTTATGAGTTGCTTTCCTTGATATGACTTGTTAAATGTGAATGTTCATTGTCTATAAGTACTAACTAAATATGAGAATGAAGAATGGTAACATGTTCATGGTGGCCTCAAAGTGGTACTTAGTATGAATTGTATTATGGGATGCCATTCGTACATTGCACAAGTATAACTTAGGGGTACCTAAGAAATGGTTATAATGATTTCTATGATTTCTATGCTTGTGGCTCATGTTTTATACTAAAAGTACATGATGACTCTCAAACTTGTTAAATGCATGGTTTTCAACTAAAATATCCTTTTTAACATGATTTTTATGCATGGCTATCATACTTAGTGCAATTTTTTGCTAACCCATATTTCTTATACATTTTTCTACAAAGTGTAGGTTCTGGTGTTTGAGGTGTTCTTCCTTGGATACAAGCTTAGATCTACTATTCTCTTAACTTGTGGTGAGTCCAAAATATTCGAGGACGTATGTGTCATTAGTAGTTTCTTTCTTGTCATTTTATGTTTCGTACTATGTATGGATAAAAGTTGTAAGTTCCGCACCATTTTCTATTGTCCTATGTTATGATATGCTATGAGACTTGTATGAGGCTTTTCAGATTCTTATACATCGTGTCACATCCGGGGTGTAGGCTCGGGTCGTGAAAAATATGGTATTAGATCACAAGATTTTGGGCTGATGTCTCATAAGCCACGTCAAGTACAGTCTTGTTCCTGAGTGTAAATCACACTACATTTATGAATGAAAGTCTATAACATTTTAGGAAACTACACTTGTTTCATTACTCTTAAGTCGTGCCATAGATTTTAGCTCTATAAATTCCATCTCCTTATTCGTCTTGTGTCTTCAGGATATGAATACACGAAACGCTAACGTAAGGAGAAAGGAGGGTAACAATGTCAATGAAGAAGCTCCTCAAGAGAATCAATCTCTGATTAACCCTCCAGCTTTGTCGGATGAGAAAGTTAGGTCGTCTCTTCCAATGATGGCTCAAGTCATGATAACTCGAGCCCAAGATATGACGGCCCAAGACAATAGGGAAGGTGGGACACATGTGAACCCTAATGTGAATTCCATAACTTCTATATTGAGGTATTTTTTAAGGAGGAATCCTCCCGTATTTCTTAGTTCCATAGTGGGAGAGGATCCTTAAGAGTTTGTGGATGAGGTTTATAAGGTTGTTGATGCTATGGGGGTGACTTAGGTAGAAAAAGCAGCCATCTCCTTATCTGTCTTTTGTTTCTTCAGGATATGAATACACGAAGGGCTAACGTAAAGAGAATGGAGGGTAAAAATGTCAATGAAGAATCTCCTCAAGAGAATCAATCTCTGATTAACCCTCCAGCTATGTCGGATGAGGAAGTTAGGTCATCTCTTATAATGATGGCTCAAGTCATGATAAATCGAGCCCAAGATATAACGGCCCAAGCAAATAGGGAAGGTGGTACGCATGTGAACCCTAATGTGAACTCCACCACTTCTATATTGAAGGATTTTTTAAGGAGGAATCCTGCCGTATTTCTTAGTTCCAAAGTGGGAGAGGATCCTCAAGAGTTTGTGGATGAAGTTGATAAGGTAGTTGATGCTATGGGGGTGACTTTGATAGAAAAAACGGAACAATCCGCTTATCAATTGAAGGATGTTGCCCGAGTTTGGTATACTTAATGGAAGAGAAATAGGCCGGTAGGAGCGGGTGCCATTAATTGGGAAGTTTTTAAGAAAACAATTATTGATAGGTTCTTTCCCTGAGAGTTGAGGGAGGCTAAGGTGAAATAATTCATTAACCATAGGCAAGGTAGCATGAGTGTTGAAGAGTAAGCCTTGAAATTTACACAACCATCCAAGTATGCTCCATATATGGTGGGGGATCCGAGGGATGAGATTAGTAGATTTGTGACAGGTGTGTCAAACTTAGTTGGAGAAGAATGTCGTACGACAATGCTCCATGATGACATCATGTATGCTTATGGTGTATGCACAACTAATTGAGGAGTCCAAACTTAAGATAATGAATAGAGAGATGAAAAGAGCTAGGTCTGATGAACAAGGTCAACCATGGTTCAAAAAGAGATATTCCAACCAAGATTCTTCAAACACTCCTAGGGTTAACTAAGAGAAAGGTAATGGGTCTCCATTTCCTAAACCTACTTGCACCATTTGTGGAAACAAGCACCATGGGAAGTGCCTAGCCAGTATGGATGGTGTCTATGGTTGTGGAAAAAGTGATCATCAAGTGAAAAATAGGCCTACACTCTCGGCAAAAGAAAGAGAGGCAAATCAAGCTTCTCTTAATGATCCAGATCCCAAAGCTACAAAGTATGGTCGTTTCTATGCACTCCGATCTAGAAAGGACAAAGGAGCCCTTCCGGATGAAGGCAATGGTATGTTGATAACTCCTTATACATGTAAATGTTTTATTAAGGTCTCCATGCTATTTGTGATATTTTCATGTTAGCCTTAGTATGGGTTTACTCCCAAGGGGGAGATGGTATGCTTAGTAGGCAAGGTTGTGTTGAGTTTCGATATCCTTATCTCTTTCTTTTATTCATATTTAAGCTAGAGACAAAGAGCTCTTTGTGGCTTGTTTCATGTTTTGGAGTCATGTGTGATTATGTATTTCCATGATCTCCTTATGTTATGCATGTTCTTGATGAATTCATGTTTAGAAAGAAAATGAGATTTCATGATTTATATTCCTTATGTTGATGTACATTTAGTATGAGTTGCCTATATGCTTCATGAGATGAATTGTTGAACATGCTTAAATGTGGTTGTGAGAATAATTGCATAATTGCTTCATGATGTTATGATGAGCATGGTATAGTTGGAGAAGTTAATTCCTCCAATAATATGAGAATGTTGAAGTTTTCATGAATAATGGGTTGTTACATGTAGTTCCTACTTCCTTGTGTTGCATTGAGTATATTGAGATAGAGTTGATGTTTCCTCCTTGTTTTGTGCATTATTTGGATATTTCATGCATGATGGGCTTCTAGACTTTAGTCTTTAATTCTTAGAGGTGTTTAGAAATGTTATTCGAGGACGAATGTTCCCAAGTGGGATATAATGTAACACCCGGAAAACTAGTAGGTGAAACTAGAGCCTTACATGAGAGTTTTTGAGTTTGATGTGGGGTGGGGTTTAGAAGTGAAAAATGGTTTCCCGGATTTAGGATGAGGGGTTTAGGGGTTAAACTTCAAGGTACAACCCCCCCCCCAAGGAAAAACCAAGGGTCCTTGAGGAGGACCCTAAATCCTAACCCCCAAGACTACCCAAATATGCCAAGGGTGCCGATAAAGGGCCACCTACGGATGGCACCTACGACCAGTTGGTGGGGGTCGTGGGTCAAGCCCTCAATGTTTAGCTGCAAGTCATGACCTACTGACTTGCAGGATGGCCAGTAGGCCAACCTACGGACCGTAGGTCCCAGGCATAGGTCATGCTTGCAGAATCTGCCAAGTTTCGACCAAGAGAGGGGAATTTTAGGTATTTCTTTTTGAGGTTAATTTAAACTGAGGTCATTTTATATTGTTTATTTACACCTATATAAGGAGTTTTAAGCTATTAATTAACCCTTACGCTTCATAAATCTCAACTACCCAAATCATAACTAACTTTACCCGTAAAGTCTTCTCCCAAAAACTCCATTGAAGAAGAAAAGGAAGATCAAGTTAGGTCTTGAGGAAGGGAGCTTTTTCACACGATTTTGGTTGGATTTCTTCACCTGAGGTATGGTAGTCTTGATTCATGGAAATCTTTCTTCCTTGTAGTCCTCAAACTTTCAATTTCAAAGAAGGAAATTCTCCAAAACCTAGGGTTTTCACTCCTAGTCATGGATTCTTCCTCAACATTTTCAATGATTTCATTATCATATGTTAAGATTTAATTTCTGTTTTCAGGTGGTTTTATGATAAAATTTCCCATGAATTCCCCATAACCATAATTTAAGACTGTGATGTGGGTGAATTGTAGTAAGATGTGTGCTATGAAATTGTTCTTATAGTAGATTAATTACTTGTATTGTGTTACTATCCATGGCTAATTGTAGTATTCTAGATGTGTTGGTGAATTATCATTCATAGTCCTTGAAGGGCAAATTATGAATTTTTTTATAATCATGATGTTTGTGTACATGATTTGTGAATACTTTGAAAGTGATGTGATCATGAATATAATGCAATTGTGGTATTGTTGAAAGGCCATTCTCAATAATACACTTGTGAATGATGATTACATGTTGTGAAAGGTTTCCTCAATGTATAATATACCTTGAATTGGTAGGCTTAGGGCATCCTGTTCATGTATAATTAAAAGTGATCTTGATTGATATACCTTGAATTGGTAGGCTTAGGGCATCCTCTTCATGTGTGTAATAATGAATCTTGAATCTGTAGGCCAATGACATCCCTTTCATAATGACTAATGAAGTAATCTAAGGCTTTGTTTTGAATCGGTACACAAATTGTATCACTTTCATGATGAGTCCATGAACTATAATTATGAACCTAGAATCGGTAGACCAAATGGTATCCCTTTCATGAGGATTCAATGAGCTATCCTAATAATGTACCTAAAATCGGTAGGCTTATGGCACCCTTTCATGTGTTTAATAATGTACCCTGAATCAGTAGGCTATTGACACTCTTTCATGTGTTTAATAATGTACCTTGGGTCGGTAGGCCAATGGCATCCTTCTCATGTGTAATAATGTTAAAAGAGAATGAACTACTGTATGGGAATGTAATGCTTACCATCGAGTGGTAATTGTGAGGTGGAAGCTCTCCCCATGATAGGTCCGATTTCTAGTAATAACCTCCTTATCCCATAACTATGTGCCCACATATGTTATTATCTAGTGGATCCACCTAAGCTAAATTATCAGTTCTACCTTAGGCAAGTAGACCAACCCTTATGGTGTGGGATAGACACCAGATTCCATGATTTTCTCACATGGTCTATGTCGATTAGGGCTTATTTCCATCATGTGAGTTCAGTGTTATGGTTACTCATAAGGTTCTATGAAGTGTGGGTGGTAGTATGGGATGTCATTCATGCATTGCACGAGTAGGCTTTGAGGGTGGCTATGGTGTGTTCCTCGAATGTCATAATGTCTAATGAAATGAATGTGCTTATAATGATGTTATTGAGAATGTTGACAAAAAGGCCAAATGAAAAGATGAATGTGATAGTAACAAGAAGTAGAGATCCGACAAAATAGAAGAAAGAAAGTAGATTTACTGTCAATAGTTTGTGCAAGTATCTTAAATACAACTATACAGATAAAGTTGTCCGTATAGAGAGGACAAGACTCCAGAATATATTAGTTTTGATTCTTAATTACATAGTACCAATAACTAATCCTGATTACATATATATAGAGAACATAAAAGGATAAGACTGACACTATAAACTATAAATTAGGAATAATAAATGCTAGACAACTGCTAGATAACTGCGAGACAACTGATGTAGCAGTTGTTTGTCCAGAATTCAACTCTTTATTCTTTTGTCGATATTTTCTTCTAAAATACGTCTTGAGAGGTGGGTTGGTATCAGTGCGTCCCCCCTGAAAAGATGCCTTGTCCTTAAGGCAGAACAGAGGAAATTGAATAGCAAGTAAGTCATAGTCTTCCCAACTAGCCTCTTCAACAGGACGACGACGCCATTGAATAAGTAATTCCAGAGTTGGCACTCCTGACTCTTTCACCCAACGATATGATAAAAAATTTTCAGGTTCCACCATAAATTCCAATTCACTTGATAGTGGTAAGGGTGGAGGGGAAGTAATATCAGAACAACCACGAGAAGGACAAGGCAGCGAGACATGAAAAATAGGATGTACCTTAGATGTTTCAGGAAGTTGCAATTCATAAGAAACAAGACCAACTTGACGAACAATTTTGTATGGTCGAAAATATCGAGGTGAAAGCTTCTCATTAAGACGTTTGGCAAAACTCTTCGGTCGATAAGGTCGCAAATGAAGGAAAAGAACATCACCCACATTAAAAGACTAGTCACATCACTTGGAAAGAACTTGGGACTTCATTCTGGATTGAGCCTTCATGAGATTGGAACGTAGTTCCTCTAACATTTGATCTCATTCCACGAGTTGCTGTTCAAGTTCAGCAATTTTAGTTTCTTTATGAACAAAGGGATGCAAGAGTGGTGGTTCTCTCCCATACACAATCTGGAAAAGAGTCATATTGGCTGAAGAATGGTATCCACTGTCGAAAGAATATTCAGCCCAAGATAGATATTAAAGCCATGATTTGGGCCTATCATAAGCAAAACAACGTAAGTAAGTTTCAAGGTAGCAATTGACCACTTCCGTTTGACCGTCAGATTGGGGATGATAGGAAATACCCATACGGAGACGAGTACGACTAAGGCAAAAAAATTCCTGCCAAAAAGTACTTGTGAAGACAACATCACGGCCTGAAAGAATGGAGGGCGGTAAACCATGTAACTTGACAATTTCCTTACAGAAAACAACAGCCACTGTTTTAGCAGTAAAGGGATGAGATAAAGCTAGAAAATGGTTGTATTTGCTAAACCTATCAACCACCACAAGAATAGTATCAAAGCCATTAGAAGGAGGAAGCCCAACAATGAAATCAAGGGAGATATCCTCCCAAATTCTGTTAGGAATGGGCAATGGTTGTAAGAGACCAGCTGGAGCTAATATTTCATATTTATGTTGATGGCATATCAAACAATTCTGGACAAAGGACTTAACATTATGCTTCAAACAAGGCCAGAAAAAATTTGCAGATACCTTTTTGAGAGTTTTCAAGTAACCTCTGCACCCTCCTGTAGGAGAATCATGTGACTCTGCTAAAATCATGGCTTTGAGTTCAGGATAATCAGGAATAACCAGCCGAGATTTGTAGTAAAGATGGTTAGCAGACAACGAGAAATCAGGATGACTCGATGGATCAGAAGAGAGTTGATCTTGAATCTGCTTAGTATATGGATTAGCTTCAATTGCTTCTATCAAATTAATGAAATCTAATGGGATAGGGATCACCAAAGATAGAAAATCAACATGTTGAGGGCGACGAGATAAGGCATCAACGCCTTTGTTTTCATCTCCAGACTTATAGACAATAGTGAAATCAAAAGGCAATAATTTAAACAACAAACGTTGTTGTTCAGCAGTAGTCTCCCGCTGATGCAAGAGATACTTTAGGCTACAATGGTCAGTAGTGACAATAAAATGCCGACCCAAAAGATAATACTTTCATTTTTGCAATGCAAGGACCAAAGCCAGCAATTCGCAATCATAAGTAGATTTAATGCGACTAGAAAAGGAAAATCCCTTACTAAAATAGGCTACTGGATGACAGTGTTGCACTAAAATAGCCCCAACTGCATCAGATGAAGCATCACACTCAACTATAAACTATTGAGTGAAATCTGGAAGATGAAGCACTAGTACTGATGTCAAGATCCTCTTATGATTTTGGAAAACCTGCTCTACTTTTGCATGCCAGGTAAAAGCATTTTTCTTGGTCAATTCAGGACGAACAATGATCCCATAGTTCTTAACAAAGCGCCTATAATAATCTGTGAGACCTAAGAAACCACGAAGTTCCTTGACATTCTTTGGAACAGGCCATTCCAACACCGCATATATTTTTTCTTAATCTACCGCTACTCCATCTTGAGAAATCACATGACCCAAAAAACCAACTTCGTGTTGACCAAATAAACATTTCTTTGGATTAGCAAAAAAGGAATTGACAGAAAGAAGATGAAAGACTGTTTGAAGGTGTTGTTGGTGTGTTTGAGTGTCAGTACTATAGATTAGAATATCATGAAAGAACACTAGAATTTTTTTCGAAGGTATGGCCTGAAAAAATCATTCATGGCACCCTGAAATGTGGATGGTGCATTAGTGAGTCCAAAAGGCATTACGAGAAACTCATAATGGCCTCAATGAGTGCGAAAAGCAGTTTATAGACATCCTCAGGTTGGACACGAATTTGATGGTATTCGGAACGAAGATCAATTTTAGAAAAAATTGTGGCCCCATGTAATTCATCTAACAACTCATCGATATTTGGAATTGGATATTTGTCCGGGACAGTGATTTTGTTTAGGCTACGGTAATCCACACAAAACCGCCAAGAGTTATCTTTCTTTTTAACTAGCAGAACCGGACTAGCAAAGAGACTTGAACTAGGGCGAATGAAACCAGATTCTAATAAAGCTGCAACTTGGTTCTCAATTTCAGTTTTTTGACCATGTGGGTAACGATAAGGTGTGATGTTTGGAGGTTTGGAATTTGGTAACAGAGGAATAGCATGATAATGTGCTCTAAATGGTGGAAGAGATGTTGGTTCACAAAACACAAACTAGAATTCATGTAGAAGGGTTTGGATTGCATTTCCTGAAACTTCTGAAACCATGTTAAAAGATTGGAGAGAAGCTGTGGTTGAATCTGTTGATCTCACACCTTGCAATTTGTAACGCTTCCCTTGCAATTGAAAGTTATGAACATATCCTGCTTCCAGTTAGCTTGAATCGTATTGAGAGAAGCTAACCATTTGATAGCAAAAACCAAATCAGCCCCTCAAATTGCAAAAAGGTAGTAATCTTGAGTGATAGTAAAGCCCGACAATTGAATTTGAAGATTTCGACAAACTTTATTACAACGGATGATATACCCATTCCCAATTTGCACACCGAATGTTGGAACCATTTCTACTGGTATATTATGCTCCTCCACAATGGATTCAGCCACAAAATTATGTGTGGAACCACAAGTATTAAAACCTTTTTACCATTGATCTCACCCTGAAGCTTCATCGTAGCACCTACTGATTGTCCCAAAATGGCATGGAAGAAAATTTCAGCAAGGTCATTTTCTTGAGGGTTATCACCAATTAATGCATTGACCTCGTTAACCTCTTCCAATTGACCTTCTCCAGTAATCTCCATGAGAGATAATTTTGCAGATTTGCATCTATGACCGGGAGCAAATTTCTCATGGCAACGAAAGCACAGTCCTTGTGCCATAAGATTTCTCCTCTCGGTATCCCATGTTCACAATTGAAGAGGCTGTGAAGCGGCAGGGTTTGATGAAACACTATTGCGTACACTGTGATTTGCAGATGAAGAATTGTTCTGGGTGTTTCTAAAAGAATTCAATAGATTTTGCACTGTGGGTCTATTGTTTGGGGTCCAATTAGGCACTCTATTACTGCGAGTTGTGCCTAATTTATTTTCAAATTCAAGTACCAAACTCATAGACCTATAAACTGTTCTAGGTTTGTGAATCCTAACATCAGATTTAAGTTCCTCTTTGAACCCATTCAGGAACACCCCTGAGAGATAGAGATCTGGCCAATTTATAACCCGAGATGAACGTTTTGCAAATTCTTGATGATACTCCAGTACAAAACCTGTTTGTTGAATGTTGCAAAGGTGCTCGTCAGGATTTTGAAACTCTGCAGGACCATAATTTTCCTGCAATGCTTTAACAAGTTCTTCCCAATAAAGCAAAGTTTGCTCACGTTTTATCCAAGAGAAGAGATCCAGAGCATCCCCTTCCAAATACATCACCGCGATGTCAACTTTATGTTCCTCTTGTGTTTGATAGTAGCAGAAATATTTTTCTGCTTTCAAAATCCATCCTCTAGGATCGCCTCTTTCAAATCTATGGAATTCCATCTTTGTGTATGGCTTTCGTGGAGGATTTTTTGACCAAGATGGACTATCAATTTCTTCTTCCTCATCTCGCCAAACAGACTCTCCTTTATTATGATTCTCTGACTGGATTCTTCCTGTTGAGTGCAACTAGTCTGGGCCTTCAATGTTGCAACATCTGCTGCCAAGGAGTCAATCGTACTTAACTTTGACGCTATGGAAGATAATTGTTGGGCAAGAGATTCAACATTGGGAATGCCTTCTTGGGAATTAGACAATCTGGTATTGATCATGTTTGATCGATCTGCTCTGATACCAAAACTGATAGTAACCAGAAGTAGAGATCCAACAAAATATAACAAAACAAGTAGATTTACTGTCAATAGTTTGTGCAAGTATCTTAAACACAACTATACAGATAAAGTTATCCGTATGGAGAGTACAAGACTGCAGAAAATATTAGGTTTGATTCTTAATTACATAATACCAATAACTAATCTTGATTACATATATATAGAGAACATAAAAGGATAGGACTGACACTATAAACTATATATTAGGAATAATACATGCTAGACAACTGATGTAGCAGTTGTTTGTCCAGAATTCAACTCTTTATTCTTTTGTCGATATTTTCTTCTAAATACATCTTGAGAGGTGGGTTGGTATCAGAATACTTAACTTGTATTGTTGTTATGAGTTGCTTTCCTTGTTATGACTTATTAATTTTGAATATTCCTTGTCTATGAGTATTAACTAAAGATGAGAATGAAGAATGGTAACATGTTCATGGTGGCCTCAAAGTCGTATTTAGTATGAATGGTATTATGGGATGACATTCATACACTGCACAAGTATAACTTAGGGTTACCTAAGAGATAGTTATAATGTCTTATAATGATTTATATGATGAATATGGTTGTGACTCATGTTTTATACTAAAAATACATGGTGATTCTCAAACTTGGTAAATGCATTGTTTTAAATTAAAATGTCCTTTTTTGCATGATTTATTTGCATGGCTATCATGCTTAGTGTATTTTTTGTGCTAACCCATATTTATTCTACATTTTTCTACAAGGTGTAGGTTTCGGTGTTTGAGGTATTCTTCCTTGGATACAATCTTGGATTGACTATTCTCTTAGCTTGTGGTGAGTCCTGAAGATTCGAGGAGGTATGAGTCTTTAGTAGTTCCTTTCTTGTCATTTTATGTTACGGATGATGTTGAAAGGTTGTGACCCTATTGTTGATTCAAAGTTGTATTAGATGGCTAAATGTGACAAAGCTAGACTTTTAAATAAAGTCCTCGATTGTATGGATAAAAGTTTTAAATTCTGCATCATTTTCTATTGGTTTATGTTATGATATGCTATGCGAATTGTATGAGGCTTTTCACAGTCTTATACGCTGTGTCACATCCGGGGTGTAGGCTCGGGTCATGACAACATTTCGTTCATGGAGCATATATCCCAGGGCCACACATTTGCAAGGAGTTGGTCAAATTCCCTTATACTAACTTCACAGTCTAACAACTCCTGCAATTTCGTGGCTTGATAAATTAAGCTCGAGATTTTATCCAAGATGTCTCTACATACATTTCTCCACTTACAAAAATGTTTTTAACAAAAAAGGCTCCATCTTGGGAAAAAGACAAAGATGATGTAGTCCACAAAATCAAAGACATATCCAAGGAGGTCAAAACCCTCCATATTCCTTCTGATGGTTTGAAGATATTGTAGACTGATGCTAGTAATGAATACTGGAGTACTATCCTTCCAGAAGAAAAGGATGGCCAGCGAAAAATATGTGGATATGCCAGTGGAAAGTTTAAGGATGCAGAACAACATTATCATTCCACATTAAAAGAGATTCTAGCTGTGAAAAAAGGAATTAAGAAGTTTAACTTCTTCGTAATCCATACAGAATTTCTAATTGAAATGGATATGAGAGCTTTCCGAAAGATGATTCAGATAAACCCAAATATCATCCCAAACCCCCAGATCCTTCGATGGGCACAATGGTTCTCTCCTTACAAATTCTAAGTAAATCATTTCAAAGGAAAATGAAATATCATGGAAGATTTCTTGTCAAGGCCTGAGACATTTTCAAGAATATTCGGAATTGAGCCCGTCAAGGAACATGAAAAACCGTTTGCTAAGCTTTTGCGACCTCAGACCAAAAATGGTGACGATTTGTGGATGGAAGAAGGATATTCAGGATCATCTTCAACACCTTTAACCCTTGCATAATCAGATGATACCAAATGACATGTGAATGAAATTATAATTTACCTGCAAAAGTTTAACTGCAAAACTTCGTAGCAAAGCTCCGTACAAGACTTCCTAGAAAGGTTTGCCAATAAGTTGATTATCCACCTGGTTGCAAGCTTCCTACAAGTAGCTTATTAACCTACTTTGATGTTGCATACAAGTAGCTTATCCACCTGCTTGACATATGTCTACAAGTAGCTTACACACCTGCTTGAAGTCTTCTACAAGCTGCTCGCCCACCTGTTTGCACGTGCTGTCACATGCCAACAATTTAGTTTATTTTATTTGTTTTGTTTTAGTAGGCTCCTTCACATGTTAAGTGGGGCCCGATTTGAATAAAGTTTGTTGTCTTTTATTTTATTAGATAAAGATAGTAAGTCTGGATAATGGTTTACTATTTTTAGATAAGATAGGGCTTATCTATTACTTGAATAATGTGTCATGTAAGATAAGGTTTTTTATTTCGGGTTTTTCTTGTATTAGGCCACTTTCTCCTATAAAAGGCAGGCCATCTCTTAGATTAGAATAGATTAGAAAGAAAACAAGATTGACAACTTAGAATATCTTAGAGTCTTAAGAGTTTTTCTTACAAAATATCTTTAGTTTTACTACATTTTTGTATATTTTCAGTTATGAATAAAAAGATTGTTGGCTAAACCTCTATCTTGTTCTTCTCTCTTGGGGGGAATGGAAAGTTCGGTTCGGTAGGTAGTTAGAAGAACAGGGTAAGAGAAAACACTCGACAAGTATGCTTGTTTGTTATCTCAATGGTTTCAACATCCGACAAGTTTAACTGTAAGTGATTTCAATGGCTTTCTGAGTTTCTCAAATTAATCTTGACACAACTACATAGTAAGTTTACCATTCCATCACTTGTTGTAATTACAATAGCCTTCTGGAAATAATTAAGTACCTAAGACGGTAACGGTAGAATATAACTTGTTCCCAGACTGTTGAAGGGCGCTATAGGCTAGGAATGCCACAAAAAGTCCATGTTTTGTCGGGAAAAGTTGTATTATCTACTGTACGGTTTATTGCTTAAAAGTAATTTAGCTATTGTGGTTGGAATCTCGCAGAGTTTTGGATGGTTGTGTAGCCTAAAACTTGTGATAGTTGTCTCTTTAGGATGTTGCATGGCATGCTGCCTATATGGGTGTGAACGCCTAAACTTTACATAGAAAGCTATTGAGTTGCAAGCTAGTCATGAATATTTTTCAGTGCCATTTGACGTCTGAAGCTTGACATGAATATTGAACTGTGTGTTGCCTCTCGTGCCCTCGGCGTATCTACTCCCTCACCACTGGGAGATATAGGGATTCTAACAAAAACACTATCCACTAGACTTAATTCATGGGACCTAGAAGCAAGAAAGACTTTTAACCTCTAGATGAAAAGCGCATGCGTGACCTTCACAAAACAATTGTCTATAGGAAGAGACGTGTGAGGGTTGTGTATGTTATATGCAAAGGATAGAGAGGAATATTAGGAAGAAGACATTGTGAGAACAAACTATTGAAGGAAGAGAAAATGAGTAAAATAGTAGGGGGAAACTTGATGGTCTTCAAGTGTGGACTTCTACCAAGGGTGAAGAGCTGACTTAAATAATGATGAAAGTAATCAAAACACTTGGGAAATGAAACGTCTCTTTCATCCAAGTAGGTTCATGTGGCCTTGGTGTGATACTTAAGGTGCAATCAAAACATTTTTTAGTTTCTCTTCATATATATCTATCTATATCTATATCTATATTACCTTAAAAGCATGAACTCCTAACTTAAATGTTAATGTACTATAATATCCCAAACTTAGGTTGTGACTATTTTGATGACTTGTGACATTTCCTATAAGTTATGACTTTTTTTGAAGGGTTGTGATTTTTCGATAAGTTGTGACTTTTCCAAAAAGATGGGACTTTTTCAAAAAGTTGTGACTATTTCAAGAAGATATCACTTTTCCAAAAAGATGTCACTTTTTCAAAGGGTTGTGACTTCTAGAAAAGGTCATGACAATTCAGATAAGACACAAAATATATTTGTTCATACTATCCTTTGTTGACTATAAATAGAGGGTGTCCTCTCATTTTTCAACCACAATTTTTTTAATCTTCTACTCTTCTTCTTCTTGCATCTTAATGTTTTTTTGTGTGATTTATTGTCATTCAGTGAGTTCGAAGTTTAGCGGAATATGAGGTACCACTATTCTGATGAAGTAAGTCATTCTATCCTAAGAGGGTATATTTCATAACCTTGAGTACTTGAGGAAAATAATTTGGATGACACAATAATTATTTTTTTGCTTAATATTTAGCTTTGTATGTAATGCTACAATATATGAAGATAACACGATGTAGTCTAAATTCATTTGTTTTTGTTAACAA
Organism: Solanum verrucosum; assembly: GCF_900185275.1. Lineage (NCBI taxonomy): Eukaryota > Viridiplantae > Streptophyta > Magnoliopsida > Solanales > Solanaceae > Solanum > Solanum verrucosum. The sequence continues at coordinate 1,131,559 of NW_026019974.1, forward strand.
TTTTGCTTGTAATATAGATATATGCTTCTGAATACCTTTTCCTAAAATTAGAGAATTGTCACGATTTTTTATTGATGCTCAAGACAAAAAAAGGAATTTATTTATTGATGATATTTAGGTGATTTAGACTCTCAAGAAGTTTGCTTCAAAATAGTTAGTACTATATAAGCATAGCCCTTTTGTTTTACTCGTTAAATATTTCTTATTTTCAGTATTTTGGATGAAGAAAAGATCGTATGACTTGTAATAACACCAGTTAAATTTTGTATTAGTTTATTTTTATTATTTATTTAATACTTAATTTTATGATATAAATATTTTCATCAACGCAAAGAGATATTTATATTTGGGTAGGTATTTGTGTTAAAATTATAGTATTATATATATCACATATGTATTATCAAGTAGACAAGATCTTCTAACTGATATACTGTGAGTTTAGGGTATTTCTAATACATTTCACTTACAAGTTGTGTGTGTCTAGGGCCTTTTTGTATTGGTTTTTATGTGTTTTTATCATATTTTGCAGGAAGATGTTCAGGCGCGGAAGTGTAGAGACAGCTGAATGAAATGCAGAAAAAGGGCATTCACGGAAATGACCTACGGACCGTAGGTCCATTAACAGTCCGTAGGTGATGACCGTAGATCAGCAGGCAAGGTATGGAAGAAAAATTAGGGAAATCTAACCAAAGGTGGAACAACAGTGGCCATTGACAGTCTGTAGATTGATCTACGGACCGTAGTGTTGATTCGTAGAGTGATACTGCGAGGGTTTCAGTACCTGATTTTTGACGATTCCAAGTGTGGAGCTACGGAGGGGAATGACGGACCGTAGATCGATCTACGGTTTGTACTACAAGTCCGTCGTTTGCTTCAGAGAAGCTGAATTTTGGAAGCCAAAATATTTTCTAAGTCCTGGCTGACAAAAGGGAATTACGGACCGTAGATCCATTGATCGTCCGTAAGTCAATCTCATGGAATGAAGACGCGTGCCTGAACAAACTTTCCATAATTTGTTTCCCATTTAATTTAGGATTTGTTTTCTATAAATAGGGAATGTAAACTTCGTTTTTGGGGGTTAGACATTATTATTCTAGTTTTACTTTGTGACTTGGGAGATTAATTCAAAAACCTAACAATTATTGATTTCCTAAGTTCATTTTGAAGATTTTGCTCTTCGCAATTCAAGTTGAATTTCTAGGTTTATTATTCTCTTTACGTAAGTTCATGATTTCTTCATCTAAAACTATGAATTGTGTTCTTGCTAATATGAGTAACTAAATCCATAACTAGGGTTGTGGGAACCATTAGCGATTAACAATGTATGAATAGTAAATAAACAAATCTTGAATAGTGTTTTGCATGCATTGATAATTCTTTCGTTTAGAAGTCTTTTTAACTGTGGCCAACGTTAGAACTCGCCTTGTTACTACTTGCCGGACCAAGGAGGTAATTAACGAGAAAAGAATTATCAACATAGATTTAGTGTGATACTATCTAATAGGCTAGTGTCGATTGGTGCTAAGTAATAACTAAGCCAAACATCGATTATAATGTCTAATATGAGGTAGAGGTAAGGGTTAGTAAATTATACACACGTAGCCGGACCAAGGTGCGGGGTGAAAATCTCTAGATACCGGACCAAAGATTTAGAGAAACCTAACTTATCACTTTGCATGTAGTACACTAGGAAATGATTGTTATTACTAGGATTACTGCGTTATGAGCTTGTGGGGAACACGTATACCCTAGTTATTTCTCTCATCTTGATAACAACCAAAAATTGAGTTTTGATCACTGAGTACTTATTAAATTCTTTCCATTTGTTTCACACAAACAAAACCCCCCCTTTTAATTACCTGTTTTTGGAAGTAATTTGACTAATTGAATATAATTTTTGGTTAAAGTAAAGTCTAAACCATTTTCCTCATAGGATCGACCCCAACCTACAAATTGGGTTCTTTACTTGATAACGATCGCTTATACTTCTGTAGGGAGGTGTAATTTGAGCGTATCAAATTTTGGTGCCACTGTCAGGGAATTTGGCTTTTAGATTTATTTTAATTACATTATTGAATGCTAGTCAAATTTTCCTAATATTACCTTTTCTCTTTGTTTTTGTCTCTCTCAGGTTCTAACTCTAGTGTATACCAAGTACACGGAGCTAGGGTGAACCACTTACTCCTTACGAGCCAGAGTTGAACCGCACTTTACGAATAATGAACAATCCAAGAGATCCAATTGATCCTATCAGAGGAAATCTAGGTGATGCAGTTGAGTTACAACAGCAAAGGGTAGTTGGTGAGGGCCACCAGGTTCCAGCTGAAAATCGATTGGGAGATGCGTTGATGGTGCAAGATCCACTAGGCCCACAACAACACGACTACTATCGGGGCACCATCAATATGGCAGACTCTGATGGACCTATTGTCCTACCCCCTCTACCTCCAGGGCACACATTTGTGGTAACTAGTAGTTTGATGCAGATGCTTACAACAAGAGGCCTATTCTCAGGATCGCCATCGGAGGATCCACATGCTCACTTAGTCAATCTAAGGGTGGTTTGCAAAAGTTGTGTAGGTTGTAACACCCCGTATCCGAAAATAGAGATTTCAGATTTCTGGTGTTACAGGTGGCACTCACGGACACCATCCACGGACCGTAGATGGACTCACGGTCCGTCCTGCAGGTCCGTGGTTAGTGACAGAAAACATCCCCAGAACTCAATCAGAAAATTTGGCTAAGTGTTGATTCACGGCCGGACTTACGGTCCGTAAGTCAGGTCACGAACCGTAGTTCATGTCCGTGGATCGATGCCCCAAAAGCCTAGCTTCAGTCTCGAACTACGGTTGACCAGCACGGACCGTCGTTTGATCCACGGTCCGTAGGTTTGACCGTAGATCGAAGGTCAGCAACCAGTTAGCTGAAAATTCTGATGGGTCAACTTCAGATGGTCATAACTTTTATCACAAAATGAATTATGTGTCCCATGACCTATGGTTAGATAGATAATTGAATTATCTTTCCAACGCCACCAAGTTTGCTAAATTCCGACCTCCGAGTAAAACGTTATGCCCATTTTAGTGAAGCCCTGTCGGGCAGACTCGAACTACGGACCCAATCTACGGACCGTAGATTGACCTACGGCCCGTAGGTCCAAACCGTCGGTCACTCCGACAGCAGTTAATTCAGGGGTCTTTTGGTCTTTTCCTATTTCGTTTAACCCCTAAGATACGTCGTTTAGACCCTAAATCATGAGGTTTTAATTAGTTTAAGCCTAGAAACATAACTAGAACTTACCTAAGTCAAATCATTAATCAAACTTAGAAGAATTAGAAGCAAGAGAGGAGAAAAAGGTCAAGAACCCTAGTTCAAGAACGCAGCGAGGTTTCTTCAGTTCCAGCCCCGAAATCGAAAGATTTCTCCGTGGAATTCGTCACCAGGTATGTGGGATTTCACTAGTGGGTTCCTTTCGCCCATTAGGTCCCTAGAATTCAGTCAGATTCTTGATTCCATGATTATGAACAGACCTAGGGTTTCTAGAATTTGAACAGATCATCATGAATTAGTTATTTAAATGTTCCAAATCAGATTAGCATGTTATTGCTCAGTTTATCGCATGAATTTTAGAACCCTAGCTATGTATTTCTTTAGTTCTTGAATTACACATGCTAGGTCAGATATTTCAGTATTCAGTTTTACATGCCTCAGTTTATGAATGCATCATTATGAGATTAATTGTTGCATTCTCAGTTTGCATGTTCAGTTTCTAGCTATCCAGTATTTACAGAAATTCAGTCATAACCAGTTAACTACTTAATTCATTGGGAGTAGCATAATACCGAGTTGGACTAGGGTTTCAGCGTACCCATATAGTCCCAGAACTACGAGCCACGTAGGTGTAAGTCCCCTCTGTGGGCAACATCAGTTTAGTGATCACGCCAGCATGCCTCTATACCTCTAGCAGGGTATATTGGGTCCTCTCGATGGGGCGTATACATCGGACTCCACATTTAGCTCATGTGGTTTTATGTCGGTTATTAGTAGCTCCCACAGTTCAGTTAGACTCTATTGCATTGACCATATTTCAGTACAGTCAGTATTCAGTCAGTATGTTATAAATTGGTCATTGCATTCAGTTAGCTCAGTATTCAGTATCTATATCATGTTCAGATTATTTCATTGCTTTATTGCTTTGTTCAGTTATATGTTCTTTCAGCTTTACTCTATCCTGCATGCTCAGTACCTTTCAAGTACTGACGCATACGTGCGCTACATCTTCTCGTGATGTAGGTTCAGGTTCTCAGCATCCAGATCACGCTTAGATCGATTCCCGATCTTCAGTTCAGCAGAAATCAGTTGGTGAGTCCTCATTCTTCGGGGACAATAGTCATGAGTTTCTATTTAGTATTTTAGTCCTTTAGTTTCAGTTTTGCTAGACTTAGCTGGGGCTTGTCCCAACATTTCTAGTCAGTTTAGAGGCTTAGTTCAGACATAGTTAGATTCAGCTTAGTGTTTTGAGTTTGATATTTCTTTTGTATTAAACTCTCAGATTTCATATATTCAGTTACAGTATATGGGTATTCCCCATCTTATCAGATTTATTTATGATTTAGCTTCCGCATCAGTTTGTTTTCTTTAGTATGCTCATGATCATGCCAGCAGGGTTAGCTTCGGATCACTTGTGGTCCTAGGTCCCGTGTCCGCATCTTGGGGGTAGCTCGGGGCGTGACAAACTTGGTATCAGAGCATTAGGTTTAAGTGTCCTAGGATGTCTGAAAAGCCGCACTAGGTAGAGTCCTTTTCATGGGTGTGTAGTGCGCACCACATCTAATGAGAGGGAGGCTACAAAGTGTTTAGGAAATCTTCATTTTCTTGTTACTTTTATCGTGCGTAAGGTATGATCTAATTCCATTCTAACTCGACGTTCTATGTTTTAGTGATCATGCCTCCTCGTAGAGCTTATGTTAGGAATGCGAATGCCAGGAACGCAAACGCAGCTCCTCCAGTTCCAGATCAAGAAGTGTCGAATGCTGAATTCAGGAATGCCATTCAGATGTTGGCTCAGAGTGTCGCTAACCAGAACAATCAGTGGGTTCAAGCTCCTATGAATGCAAATGGTGGATCAGCAGCAGCAAGGGTCCATGACTTTGTTAGGATGAATCCTCCAGAGTTCTTAGGATCACAGACTGGTGAAGATCCCCAGAATTTCTTGGATGAGATCAAGAAGATCTTTGAGGTGATGCAGGTCACTGGGAATGATCGGGTTGAGTTAGCATCTTACCAACTTAAAGATGTAGCTCATATCTGGTATACTCAGTGGAAGGAGAACAGGGGTACAGATGCCGCTCCTATTACTTGGGAATGTTTCAGCGAAACCTTTCTGGACAGGTTTTTCCCCATAGAGTTGAGAGAAGCAAGGGCCCAGGAATTTATGAACTTAAGGCAGGGTAACATGACTGTCCAAGAGTATGGGCTTAAGTTTAACCAACTCTCCAGGTATGCTCCTCACATGGTTGCTGATTCCAGGGCTCAGATGAATAAGTTTCTCTATGGAGTGTCAGACTTAGTGAAAACAGAGTGCAGGAATGCTATGTTGTTGGGAGACATGAACATCTCTAGGCTCATGACTCATGCTCAGCAGGTTGAGGGTGATAAGCTTAGGGAACAGGCTAAGGAGACTAAGAGAGCAAGAACAGGTAACTATGAGTATTCCCAACAGAAATCGGGTGGTGGAAATCGCTCGCATTTTCAGCAGAAGTCTTCGACTCCAGCCCCTTCATCAACTAGTGTTCCATCCCCCAGGTTCCGTAATGATTAGAAAGGTAGGGCGTCAGGCTCTAAGTCTCAAGGTAGTGTTTCAGGTACCAAAACTTACCCAACTTGCCCGAAATGTAGTAAGAACCATCCGGGAGAGTGCCTTGCAGGTAAGGAAGGATGCTTTGGGTGTGGTCAGTCTGGTCATAGATTGAAGGACTGTCCTTCTAGACAGAGTCAAGGAGGAAATAATGGTAGAGCTCAGTCTACAACTTCAGCAGCACCAGCAGGTCGCCCGACTCAGCAGGGTAACTCTTCTGGTACTGGTGGCGGACAGCGCCAAAACAGGCTTTATGCTCTTCAGGCTCGTCAAGATCAGGAAGATTCTCCTGATGTAGTCACTGGTACGTTACGAGTCTTTGATCTTGATGTTTATGTATTGTTAGATCCAGGGGCCACTTTGTCTTTTGTAACTCCTTACATAGCAGTCCAATTTAGTGTTAGTCCAGAAACTCTTTCAGAACCCTTCTCAGTCTCTACTCCAGTCGGTGACCCAGTTATAGCTAGACGGGTATACAGAAATTGCCCTGTCACAGTCTCTCAGAAAGTCACCTCAGCAGATCTTGTAGAGTTAGAAATGGTAGACTTCGATGTCATTCTAGGCATGGATTGGTTACATTCATGTTATGCCACAGTTGATTGTAGAACTAGGATTGTTCGTTTCCAGTTTCCAGACGAACCAATCCTAGAATGGAAGGGTAGTAGCTTAGCGCCTATGGGTCGATTCATTTCTTACCTTAAGGCTAGAAAGATGATCTCTAAGGCTTATCTCTATCATCTAGTTCGGGTTAAGGATTCTAGTTCCAAAACCCCAACACTTGAGTCAATTCCAGTAGTTAATGAGTTTCCAGAAGTGTTCCCAGAAGATCTTCCTGGAGTTCCTCCCGAAAGGGAAATAGACTTTGGAATTGATCTCCTTCCAGATACCCAGCCTATCTCTATCTCTCCTTACAGAATGGCTCCAGCTGAGCTTAAGGAATTGAAAGAGCAGTTGAAAGACCTTCTAGATAAGGGCTTCATCAGACCCAGTATTTCGCCATGGGGTGCACCAGTGTTGTTCGTGAAAAAGAAAGATGGTTCTCTCAGAATGTGCATTGACTATAGGCAGTTGAACAAGGTCACAATCAAGAATAAGTATCCCATCCCCAGGATTGATGACTTGTTTGACCAACTTCAGGGTGCTAATCATTTCTCAAAGATAGACCTCAGATCAGGTTATCATCAGCTTAGAGTCAGAGATAGTGACATTTCGAAGACAACCTTCAGAACTCAGTATGGTCATTACGAATTTATAGTTATGTCATTTGGACTAACCAATGCTCCTGCAGCTTTCATGGATTTGATGAACAGAGTGTTCAAGCAGTACTTGGACTTGTTCGTTATCGTCTTTATTGATGATATCCTCATTTACTCTAGGACTGAGGAAGAACATGCGAGTCATTTGAGAGTTGTTCTGCAAACTCTCAAAGATCGTTAGTTGTTTGCAAAATTTCATAAGTGTGAGTTTTGGTTACAATCAGTTGCCTTCCTTGGGCATATTGTGTCTAGTGAAGGAATTCTTGTAGATTCCCAGAAGATAGAAGCAGTGAAACAATGGCCCAGACCTACCTCTGCTACAGATATCAGAAGTTTCTTAGGTCTAGCAGGTTATTACAGAAGGTTTGTGGAAGGATTTTCATCCATAGCCTCTCCATTGACTAAGTTAACTCAGAAAAGGTTAAGTTTCAGTGGTCAGATGATTGTGAGAAAAGCTTCGCAGAATTGAAAACTAGGTTGACTACAGCTCCTGTCTTGACTCTACCAGAGGGTTCAGATGGTTATGTGATCTATTGTGATGCATCCAGAGTCGGCCTAGGTTGTGTGTTGATGCAGCGAGGTAAGGTTATAGCTTATGCTTCTAGACAGATTAAGGTACATGAGAAGAATTATCCAACTCATGACCTCGAGCTAGCAGCAGTGGTGTTTGCACCTAAGATTTGGAGACACTACTTGTATGGTGTTCATGTAGATGTGTTCACAGACCATAAAAGCCTTCAGTATGTGTTCACCCAGAAAGAGTTGAATCTTCGTCAGAGAAGATGGCTTGAGTTTCTCAAAGATTATGATATGAGTGTGCATTACCATCCTGGTAAGGCCAATGTAGTAGCAGATGCCCTTAGCAGACTATCCATGGGTAGTGTATCACATGTCGAGGAAGAAAGAAAAGAGCTAGCAAAGGATGTTCACAGACTTGCTCGCCTAGGAGTTCGTCTTATGAGCATATCAGATGGTGGTGTAACGGTTCAGAATGGGGCAGAATCTTCTTTGGTAGTAGAGGTTAAGGAAAAGCAAGATAGTGATCCAATCTTGCTGAACTTAAGGGTGCAGTCCACAATCAGAGAGTGGAGGTTTTCTCCCAAGGGGGAGATGGTGTACTTCGCTATCAAGGTAGATTGTGTGTTCCTGATGTGGGTGAATTGAGACAGCATATTCTTGCAGAATCCCATAATTCCAGATATTCTATTCATCCAGGCGCCACTAAGATGTACCGCGATCTGCGGGAAGTCTATTGGTGGAATGGTATGAAAAGAGATATAGCAGACTTTGTGGCTAAGTGCCCTAATTACCAGCAAGTAAATGTAGAACATCAGAAACCAGGAGGTATGACTCAAGAGATTGACATTCCTACTTGGAAGTGGGAAGTGATCAACATGGACTTCATCACAGGTTTACCTCGTACCCGCAGACAACATGACTCCATTTGGGTGATTGTTGATAGGGTTACTAAGTCTTCTCGCTTTTTGGCGGTCAAGACTACAGATTCGGCGGAGGATTACGCCAAGCTTTACATTAATGAGATTGTGAGGTTGCATGGAGTTCCTTTGTCTATCATCTCAAATAGAGGTCCTCAGTTTACCTCTCATTTCTGGAAGTCATTTCAGAAGGGTCTTGGTACTCAGGTTAACCTTAGCACAGCATTTCATCCACAGACGGATGGTCAGGCAGAGCGTACCATTTAGGCCTTAGAAGACATGTTGAGAGCTTGTGTGATCGACTTCAAGGGTAGTTGGGACGATCACCTTCCTCTTATTGAGTTTGCCTACAACAATAGTTACCATTCCAGCATTCCGATGGCCCCTTATGAGGCATTGTATGGGCGTAGATGTAGATCTCCAGTTGGTTGGTTTGAAGTAGGTGAAGCAGCCTTGGTAGGACCAGATTCGGTCCTTGATGCTATGGAGAAAGTGCAACTCATTAGAGATAGACTTAAGACTGCCCAGAGTCGCCAGAAGTCTTATGCAGATGTGAGAAGAAGGGAACTAGAGTTCCAAGTTGATGATTGGGTTTTCATGAAAGTGTCACCTATGAAAGGGGTGATGAGATTTGGCAAGAAAGGAAAGCTCAGTCCCAGATATGTAGGCCCTTACCGGATCTTGAAAAGGATTGGTAAAGTGGCTTATGAGTTAGAGTTGCCAGCAGACTTAGCAGCAGTGCATCCAGTCTTTCACATTTCTCTTTTGAAGAAGTGTATGGGTGATCCAGCATCCATAGTGCCATAAGAGAGTGTGGCCGTGAAAGATAGTCTTTCTTATGAGGATGTACCAGTTGAGATTCTCGATCGTCAGGTTAGAAGGTTGAGAAATAAAGAAGTCGCTTCAGTCAAGGTTTTGTGGAGGAGTCAGTCAGTAGAGGGAGCTACTTGGGAAGCAGAAGCAGCCACGAAGTCCAAGTATCCTCACCTTTTTCCTTTCGATTCCATTCCAGCTTGAGGTAATAGTTCCTCATCAGTTTTTCAGTCATTCATGCGAAAATTCAGTTTAGAATCATGTTCCTTCAGTTTGTACTTGCATTTTCAGTGTATTTGCATGTCCTTGGAACTCAGTTCAGTTAGAAATTCAGTTCTCAGTGTTCAGTGGTAGGGATTGCAGCCCTCTCCCTCTATTTCAGCTAGATTAGTCTTCATTCGAGGACGAATGGTCCCAAGGGGGAGATAATGTAACACCCCGTATCCGAAAATAGAGATTTCAGATTTCTGGTGTTACAGGTGGCACTCACGGACCGTAGATGGACTCACGGTCCGTCCTGCAGGTCCGTGGTTAGTGACAGAAAACTTCCCCAGAACTCAATCAGAAAATTTGGCTAAGTGTTGACCCACGGCCGGACTTACGGTCCGTAAGTCAGGTCACGGACCGTAGTTCGTGTCCGTGGATCGATGCCCCAAAAGCCTAGCTTCAGTCCCGAACTACGGTTGACCAGCACGGACCGTCGTTTGATCCACGGTCCATAGGTCTGACCGTAGATCGAAGGTCAGCAACCAGTTAGCTGAAAATTCTGATGGGTCAACTTCAGATGGTCATAACTTTTAGCACAAAATGAATTATGTGTCCCATGACCTATGGTTAGATAGATAATTTAATTATCTTTCTAACGCCACCGAGTTTGCTAAATTCCGACCTCCGAGTAAAAAGTTATGCCTATTTTAGTGAAGCCCTGTCGGGCAGACTCGAACTACGGACCCAATCTACGGACCGTAGATTGACCTACGGCCCGTAGGTCCAAACCGTCGGTCACTCCTACAGCAGTTAATTCAGGGGTCTTTTGGTCTTTTCCTATTTCGTTTAACCCCTAAGATACGTCGTTTAGACCCTAAATCATGAGGTTTTAATTAGTTTAAGCCTAGAAACATAACTAGAACTTACCTAAGTCAAATCATTAATCAAACTTAGAAGAATTAGAAGGAAGACAGGAGAAAAAGGTCAAGAACCCTAGTTCAAGAACGCAGTGAGGTTTCTCCAGTTCCAGCCCCGAAATCGAAAGATTTCTCTGTGGAATTCGTCACCAGGTATGTGGGATTTCACTAGTGGGTTCCTTTCGCCCATTAGGTCCCTAGAATTCAGTCAGATTCTTGATTCCATGATTATGAACAGACCTAGGGTTTCTAGAATTTGAACAGATCATCATGAATTAGTTATTTAAATGTTCCAAATCAGATTATCATGTTATTGCTCAGTTTATCACATGAATTTCAGAACCCTAGCTATGTATTTTTTTAGTTCTTGAATTACACATGCTAGGTCAGATATTTCAGTATTCAGTTTTACATGCCTCAGTTTATGAATGCATCATTATCAGATTAATTGTTGCATTCTCAGTTTGCATGTTCAGTTTCGAGCTATCCAGTATTTACAGAAATTCAGTCATAACCAGTTAACTACTTAATTCATTGGGAGTAGCATAATACCGAGTTGGACTAGGGTTTCAGCGTACCCATATAGTCCCAGAACTACGAGCCACGTAGGTGTAAGTCCCCTCTGTGGGCAACATCAGTTTAGTGATCACGCCAGCATGCCTCTATACCTCTGGCAGGGTATATTGGGTCCTCTCGATGGGGCGTATACATCGGACTCCACATTTAGCTCATGTGGTTTTATGTCGGTTATTAGTAGCTCCCACAGTTCAGTTAGACTCTATTGCATTGACCATATTTCAGTACAGTCAGTATTCAGTCAGCATGTTATAAATTGGTCATTGCATTCAGTTAGCTCAGTATTCAGTATCTATATCATGTTCAGATTATTTCATTGCTTTATTGCTTTGTTCAGTTATATGTTCTTTCAGCTTTACTCTATCATGCATGCTCAGTACCTTTCAAGTACTGACGCATACGTGCGCTACATCTTCTCGTGATGTAGGTTCAGGTTCTCAGCATCCAGATCACGCTTAGATCGATTCCCGATCTTCAGTTCAGCAGAAATCAGTTCGTGAGTCCTCATTCTTCGGGGACAATAGTCATGAGTTTCTATTTAGTATTTTAGTCCTTTAGTTTCAGTTTTGCTAGACTTAGCTGGGGCTTGTCCCAGCATTTCTAGTCAGTTTAGAGGCTTAGTTCAGACATAGTTAGATTCAGCTTAGTGTTTTGAGTTTGATATTTCTTTTGTATTAAACTCTCAGATTTCATATATTCAGTTACAGTATATGGGTATTCCCCATCTTTTCAGATTTATTTATGATTTAGCTTCCGCATCAGTTTGTTTTCTTTAGTATGCTCATGATCATGCCAGCAGGGTTAGCTTAGGATCACTTGTGGTCCTAGGTCCCGTGTCCGCATCTCGGGGGTAGCTCAGGGCGTGACATAGGTAGACCAGACTTGGATATGGATGTCATTGGATTACGAGTATTTCCTCTGTCACTGACAGGCAATGCTGCAGTACGGTTCACTGAGCTTCCTTATAACTCATTATTTACATGGGACCAACTGGCAGAAGTGTTCCGAGCGAAGTACTATCCAGTGTCCAAAAAGCTCAATCACAAAGATCGGGTCAACAATTTTGTAGCATTACCTGGAAAGTCTGTGAGTAACACTTGGGACAGTTTCACTGCATTCGTAAGAGGTGTTCCAAATCACCGTATTGATGAAGAGTCGCTGAAGGAATATTTCTATCAAGGACATGATGATAACAATAAAGCAGGACTTGACACTATTGTTGGAGGTTCGTATGGTGATTGTACATATGCACATATTGCTGAGAAACTGGAGAGGATCTCTCGCAATAATAAAGTATGGAGCACTAGGAGGTCAGATACTGGGAGAAACACATTTACCGTTCATAATACAAATATCAATTCTGCAGATGATATTCGTGAAGAGATGGCCCAGATGAGGACCGAGTTGGGGTTGGTGTTGAAGCATATGAGCGGAGGAGCAGAAAAGGTAAATGTTGTGAAATACTTAACTAGAACTCCACCACCAGTTGAAGAGTGTTACTTTGAAGAGGATGCTTATGCTGTGAATGATTAGATGGGGGGTTTCCAACCAAATGCCCAAGGATCCAATACGGAAAATTGGTGCCAAGGTCGGAACTATGAAAATTACAACCAAGAGGGTCACTCTGTCCAGGATGGGAACTTCAATCGTGACAACAACTACAACAGAAACAACTATGGCAATAGAAATGATCGGGTTGGACCTTTGTTCCCCCTCAAAATTAGGAATCTGGTGCTAGGGAAGCTGGAGGCAACCTGGCGTGTATTGAAGATATGATGTAGAAGATGATGAGAAGGTTTGATACAACTGATGAGAATGAAAAGGAGATGAGAAACGACTTGTCTGGTATTGGTCAAAAGGTTGATGCCCATGTAGTGTCAATAAAGCTTCTAGAGCAGCAGATGACTCAGTTGTCTACTACAGTGAACCCACATCAACCTGGTACTCTTCCTACCAACACTATTCAGAATCCAAAGAATGACGGTCATTGAATGACAGTTACTACTCGAGGGGGAAAGCAAACCATAGATCCACCTAGGTCGTTTGTGGTGGAAGTTGAGATTAGACAAGAAGATGATGTGATAGAGGTTAGAGAAGAGTCAGAGAATGCGACAAAGAAAGAAGCGGAGATATCTAAGAAAGTGGTCCCCATACCTAGACCTCCACCACCTTTTCCACAGAGGTTAATGAAGAAAACTGAAGATGGTAAATATCGCATGTTTATTACTATGTTGAAGCAACTTTCTATCAATGTTCCTTTGATAGAAGCCTTGGAGCAAATGCCTGAATATGTGAAGTTTATGAAAGATATGGTGACAAAGAAAAGGTATGTGAGTTTTGAAGATGATGATAGATTGCAGCATTGTAGAGCTATTTCTATAAGATCTCTTGTGCAGAATAAAGAAGACCCTGGTGCTTTCACGATCCCATGTACAATAGGGTTGTTACACTTTAGTAAGGCACTATGTGATCTTGGTGCTAGCATCAACCTCATGCCCTTGTCTATTTACAAGAAGTTGGGTCTATGGGACCCAAAGCCCACTGCAATGCGGTTACTAATGGCCGATCGAACTGTGAAGAGGCCTATTGGTTTACTCCATGATGTGCTAGTAAAAGTGGAGTCGTTCATTTTTCCGGCAGATTTTGTGATTCTTGACAGTGAGGTTGATTTTGAGGTTCCCATCATCCTTGGGAGACCATTTCTTGCCACAGGGTGTGCGTTGGTTGATATAGAAAAGGGACAGATAAAGTTCAGACTGAATAATGAAGAAGCAACTTTCAATATTTGTAAGTCCATGAAGCAGAGTGGTGAGCTCCAAACAATATCTGCTATAACTTACCGAGTGGTCAGTGGGACAAAAGTGCAAATTTAAGAGCGACTAGGTGTTGAAGAACTAGCAGCAGTTATGATGAATTTCGATAGTGATGGTATTGAAGAGTATGATGAGTTGGTAGCCGCACTCGATAAGTGTGAATATCGGTCCAAACCAAAGAAGTATGAGTTAGAGATGAAGAATCGCGAGTCCCCACCCACAAGACCATCTATTGTGGACGCACCGAAATTGGAGCTTAAGCCTCTACCACCGCACTTGAGGTATGTATACTTGGTCGAAGAGAATACTTTGCTGGTCATCATTGCGGAAGATTTGAATGCGAGACAAGTAGAGTGCTTGGTGACTGTGTTAAAGAGGTTCAAGCGAGCTATTGGGTAGACTATTGCAGATATTATTGGGATTTCTCCCAGTATTTGCTCTCACAAAATCCAACTCATGCCAGATCAGAAGCCTAGTATTGAGCACCAGAGAAGATTATCTCCACCTATGCAAGAGGTAGTTAAAAAGGAGATCGTCAAGTGGCTGGATGCAGGAGTTATTTATCCCATTAATAACTTGTTAAAATAATGAAGAATAACCTTTTTAGTCAGTTTTAAAGAGTTTGGAAGTCAAACTTTAAGGGACGACCAAGACATTCGGAAACTAGTCTTTTACGTGTTTGTGTGTTCTAGTATGTTGTTTATGTATCTATGTGTTGTTTGTAGTCTAAAATCAGTGGAGGTGACCCTAGTGTCTTAATAAATGTTTTTAGGGTCAAAACATCTGGGTAAGACTCCCCGGGACCACCCTAAGGGTTCCCGAGGAGGACCCCAACCCTTGGCCAAACAAACTGACAAGGTAGCTTGAAGTTGTGCATGAACGGAGTGGCTCAGCGTCGCGAACCTGCTCCACCAATGGCCAAAAAGTGACTCCGCATCGTGGAGACACCGCGGACTCTACTATCTCAAAATTTAATTTTCAGAAACTTATGGGAACACCTTCACATCGCGGACTTGGTTCCCGATGAAATCTGTGAAAATAAAACTCAAGTTTGACTTGTTTAAAAGGTCCAACTAAGTGAGGGGTAGTTTGGTTACTTTGGAGAATTATTATAAACAGTTGTTCTACCTATTTTAGGGTATTTTAAGTTGGTTAAAAACCCAAAAACCTAGAATTAGACCCCATTCTTCAAATTGACCCTTCCCTCTCAAAATAGATTCTCTCAAAAACTCCATTGAAGACCTTGATAAAGCTCAAGCTAGAAGATGGATTTTCAACTGATTTCTTCTTCAATTTCATGGGTCTTCAATAATTAAAGTATGGTAACTCTTGATTCTTGAATAACCTTTCATTCAAGGAGTTCTATCAAAGATTTTCAAAAGTCATTCAAAGACCAAAATTCCCAATTTTCAATCTAAACATAGGTCCTTTGTCAAACGATTTTCTAAATCATTCTATTGATGAATTAATGTGGAATAAGGTTTTTAAGATAGTTTTCAAAGGAATTCTTGAAGAACCCATGATCCTCAAATTCTCAAAAATTTGCCTATGTTGTGGGTCTTTGTGAATATGATCTCTATTGGTGAAATTATGTTTATGATGTTTCCTATAATTATTTATACTTATTCATGTTGAATTGTTGGTATATTAATGAGTTGAGAATTATGGCCCTATGGGCAAAGTTATGAGTTGATCCCTTTGTTTATAGAATTGTACTTAGATTATGTTTATGTTATTGAATTACATTGTTGATTCCTATTTCTATCTATTTCAATTGATTATGAATTGTTGAGGATTGATCCATGGTGATCATGGCTTGGAGAATTGGTAAGTTGACCTAACTTCTATTCTATAGTATAAGAACTGATGTTGTGTAGTTTGGTCCACTTATGGTGGTGGTGTTTACTTCTTGTCTATCTATGTATGTTGAGATCATGGCCTTGAAGGCAATATATGTGAAGTGAATTGATGATTATGATGCATATGTTTATGAAGTTGTGCTATGAAGGTTATGTATGAAATCCTTCATGCTAGCATGATGTTTAAAGTGTGTTGATGATGAGGAGTATAATGTGAATGATAATGTTAGGGATATGGTGTGGTCTACATGATTGATTATGTTAACTACTATTGTGGAATGACCCCTACTTTTATAACCTCTATATGAATGTGTGATCATATACATGTTAGAAGTACCTATTCAAGGTTGAATGTGTCCATATCTCGTATGATGAAGCGTGAGTGTGTGGTCTAGAATCCTTAAAGGCTTAATATGTGAATTGCTTATGATTTGGGGACATTGTGAATGTGTTGTGATCCCTTGAGGGGAAGTGCACTCAATATCAATGTTGTTGCTATTATGTCACTATGAGGACCAATATGCGCACACATACTCTACATGTATAGCTATGAATATGATGTGTTACAGTTTCTAATACATTTCACTTACAAGTTGTGTGTGTCTAGTGTCTTTTTGTATTGGTTTTGATGTGTTTTTATCATATTTTGCAGGAAAGATGTTCAGCCGCGGAAGTGAAAAGATAACTGAAAAAAATGCAGAAAAAGTGCATTCACGGAAGTGATTTACGGACCGTAGGTCCATTGACGGTGCGTAGGTGATGTCCGTCGATCAGCAGGTAAGGTAAATCAGGGAAATCTGACCAAGGGTGGAACCACAGTGGCCATTGACGGTGCGTAGATTGATCTATAGACCGTACTGTTGATCCGTAGATTGATACTTCTAGGGTTCCATTACCTGATTTTTGAAGATTCTAAGTGTGGAGCCACGGAGGAGGATTGACAGAGCGTAGATCGATCTACGGTCCGTACTGTAGTTCCGTAGTTTTCTTTATAGAAGCTGATTGGTGGAAGCTGAAATATTTTCCAAGTCCTGGCTGACGGGAGGGACTCACGGACCCTAGATCCATTGACGGTCCGTGAGTCAATCTCGTAGATTGAAGACGCATGCCTGAACAAACTTTCCTTAATTTGTTTCCTTTTTAACTTAGGACTTGTTTTCTATAAATAGGGTATGTAAACCTCGTTTTAGGAGGGTTAGACATATTATTCTAGTGTTACTTTGTGACTGGAGAGATTATTTTGCAAACCTAGCAAATATTGATTTCCTAAGTTCGTTTTGAAGATTTTGGTTTTGCAATTCAAGTTGAATTTCTGGGTTTATTATTCTCTTTACGTAAGTTCATGATTTCTTCGTCTAAAACTATGAATTATGTTCTTGCTAATATGGGTTACTAAATCCACAACTAGGGTTGTGTGAACAATGAGCGATTAACAAAGTATGAATAGTAAATAAACAATTCTTGACTAGTATTTTGCATGCATTGATAATTCTTCCGTTTAGAAGTCTTTTTAACGGTGGCCAACGTTAGAACTCACCTTGTTACTACTTGCCGGAACAAGGAGGTAATTAACAAGAAAAGAATTATCAACATAGATATAGTGTGATACTATCTAATAGTCTAGTGTCAATTGGTGCGAAGTAATAACTAAGCCAAACATCGATTATGATGGCTAATATGAGGTATAGGTAAGGGTTAGTAAATTATACATACGTAGCCGGACCAAGGTGCGGGGTGAAATTCTCTAGATGCCAGACCAAGGACTTAGAGATACATAACTTACCACTTTGCATGCGATATACTTGGAAAGGATTGTTATTACTAAGATTATTGTGTTATGAGCTTGTGGGGAAAACGTATACCCTAGTTAATTCTCTCATCTTGATAACAACAAAGATTGAATTTTGCACAACATTCACTGTTTCACTATTACTAAGGTACCAACTCTCCGATAATGTACTAAGTGCCCTTACTTCAAACGAAATCCCTTTTCTTTCGCACAATGACTTTTGAATTTGAGTACAAGGATTCATTCAACACTCACACTCAGAAATAATTTCAAGTATAGTTAGTGCCCAGTACCATAGGCTTGCCCTTATTTTCACTTCTTAGACTCTCCAAACTAGACTCTAGGATCACTATTGGACTTTCTTGTCTTGTAACGTAGGGTCAGGGTCAGGTATGGTACATTTGGGTATTTCTTAGTGACTTTCTGTCATCCTTGACATTACACTAGGCTTTCAACCTCTTTTTGCCCTATTTTTGGCATCCTACTGTTTTACCTTATTTCCTTGATTTTCTTCAACCACGGATGTAACTTTAGACTTAGTAGCTCTTTTTAATATTATTTTATTATTCTTTTTGCTTTCAACAAGTCACATCCTTTCCTCTCTTTTTCAACATTAAACTCTTGCAGCAACAATACCCATCTAATCAACCTCGGTTTTACATCCTTCTTCGCCATCAGATACCTCAATGCAGAATGATCAGTATGCACTATGACCTTAGTACCAAGCAAATAGGATCAAAATTTTTTGAATGCGAAAACCACCGCAAGAAGTTCTTGTTCAGTCATAGTATAATTCTTCTGGGCCACATTTAGAGCTTTGGTAGGATAATAAATAGGATGTAGTATTTTCTCCAGCCTTTGTCCCAATATCACACCAAGCACCACTCCACTTGCATCACAAATTACCTCAAACGGTTGACCCCAATCTGGTGAGCTAATGATAGGTGCAGTAATCAACTTCTCCTTCAACTCTCCAAATGCTATCAGACAAGCATCATCAAAATCAAACTTAGACTCCTTTTCGAGCAGTTTGCACAAAGGATGTGCAATTTTAGAGAAGTCCTTGATGAACCTCCAATAGAAACCTGCATGCCCAAGAAAACTTCTAACACCTTTTACAGAGATAGGCGGTGGAAGCTTTTCTATTACCTCAACTTTTGCTTGATCAACATCGATACCTTTCTCAGAAATCAGATGGCTTACCACGATTCCTTCTTTCACCATAAAGTGGCACTTCTCCCAATTTAGCACTAGATTGCAATCTTCACACCTTTTCAGCACCTCGGCCAAATGATATATATAACGGTGAAAATAGTCACCTACCACAGAGAAATCATGCATTAACACTTCAATAGTGTCCTCCACCATATCAGAGAATATTGACATCATACACCGCCGGAATGTCGCTGGAGCATTACACAAACCAAATGTCTCTTGGTCCTCTAGAGCTATAGAAATCTGATTGTAGCCCGAATAACCATCAAGAAAACAATACCAACCCTTACCAGCAAGTTTATCCAACATCTAATCCATGAATGGCATGGGGAAATGGTCCCTTTCTGTCCAAGCATTTAACTTCTTATAGTCCATGCAGACTCTCCATCCAGTCACGGGCCGTATCAGAAGAAGCTCGTTTCTTTCATTAGGAACCACAATGATCCCACCTTTCTTGGGCACACATTGAACAGGGCACACCCAAGTACTATTTGCAATGGAATAAATAACTTTGGCATCCAACCACTTGATGATCTCTTTTTTAACTACCTCTTGCATAGGTGGGTTTAGTCTTCTTTGGTGCTCTATACTAGGCTTGTGATCTGGCATGAGTTGGATTTTGTGGGAACAAATATCAGGAGGGATCCCAATAATATCCGAAATAGTCCATCCAATAGCTCACTTGAACCTCTTTAACACAGTCATTAAGAACTCTACTTGTCTTGCATTTAAATCTGCCGCAACGATGACCGGCAAAGTATTTTCTCTACCAAAAAATACATACATCAAATGCGGTTGTAGTGCCTTAAGCTCCACTTTCACTGCTCCACAATAGTTGGTCTCGCGGGTGGGGACTCACGATTCTTCCTGTGTAGCTCATACTTCTTTGGTTTTGACCGATATTCACATCTATCTAGTGCATCTACCAACTCATCGTATTATTCAATACCATCACTCTCGAACTTCATCATAACTGCTGCTAGTGCCTCAACACCTAGTCGGTCTTCAATTTGCACTTTTGTTCCACTCTCAACTCTGTAAGTTATAACAGATATTGTTTGGAGGTCACCACTTTATAGCATAGATTTAGGCATTTGAGGACACTATAAACTATCAAAACTAATCACCAAATTACTCCAAATATCAGACTCATCAATACCCCCGACTTAAACTTATGTTTGTCCTCAAGTAAATCTCTACATTAGCAGTTCAATAAGGATGTCTCAAATAGTGCTGCATAAGACTCAACATGAATGCACACAACAAGGTTCAAATAACTCATACAGTGATCAGTTGTGCACTCAAAGATTAGAGTTGTTACTCACATTATCAAAGATGCTCAAGTTCACAATACTTGCTACAAGTGCAAGTTCAAACACAACAAAGGTACTCAAATGCCCTAACAACAAAGATGATTCCATATTCACACAAAATTCTTCAACAATTTAGAGTTCCAGAATCACATACAACTCTCACACTCTGAAAGATGAACACGTGCATGACTTGACCCATAGGTTTTCCCTTATTTTCCAATCAACATTCGTTTTAGCTCACTCAAGATCACAAAGGTTTTTTCAAGGCTTGTAACGGGGCTGAGTGTAAAGGTATGGTCATTTATGCTTACTGGTTTCTACCTTCATGAAGTATGGTCTAAAAATCACTTTCTTCCTCTTCTTTATCATTTCAAACATGTTCAAAATCCACCCCATTATTCAACTGCATATGAACCACCGGATACCCCATTGCTTTAGCAATAATCACTACTTTACTTCACAACTTTTTTGGTCTTTTCTGTTCTTTCTTCTTTTTCATTTCTCTTTTTTACATGGAGGGGTTCCATGTTTTTCTAAGCAATCAAAACACGGGGGATTTCTCACACTTCTTGGCTTTCCTTCTCTTTTCACCACACCCCCAACTTAGGTTTTTGGCCAAAGTTGGCTATTCAAGAAAACCATACTTCATGAAACTTATGGGTGAATGGATAAAGAGAGGTAACAATTGCTCAACTTTCTCCCCAGAAAAGTGTATGGCTCAAAATTTGCCAAGCAAGTTTCACACATCTCACAAGGTTGGCCACAAAAGAGGTATATTTGTCAAATTGGTTCACTCTTCAAAATTCTTGCCTAAGATTGTTTCAAGCGCTTGCATCACTCAATCAACCGGACCAACAGAGCAAATTCTACGTGTCATCACGCACAATGTTCAAAGTAATCTCATCACATAAGGCATTGGTACAAATAACAAACAAGACTTAATACTTTCTCGCTAGTGTGGAATGTTCATCACAAGAGACTCAATCGAGAACTGGCCAGTCACAAAGAGGTGCTAAAAGGTCACTTATTGACTATGCAACTCTTTTTGTCTCATCGTAGGCGCACACTCATGTCGTTCAATTAAGACCACTATTCAGGTCATCAATATTGACCGACACTTCAAAATGCAAGAGAATAACCGACTCCTACCATCCCCACCAAAAACATCCAACATTGTCCTCAATGTTAGCAAAGAACAAACACTACACAAAATAACCCACATACGACAAAAATAAAAAGTAGAGAAAAAGTATTGGCACTCAAACAAACAATGTAGGGTGAAAAGGAATCTTCGCTAGGTGGCTCATTGGCGAAGAATTTCAAAGATTGCCGAATCGCCAAGTTGCATGCAACTCGCCGAAATATGCAGAACTTGACAACTCCATTTGAGGCACGTAGGCGGACAATGATAGGTCCACCTAGTGGCATCAGCACATTGCATACTGTTTGTGAATCTCCGCTGAAAGTTCCAGAACTCCGACCTCTGGGGATGGTGCAACGGGTGAAAAACATTGGGCTCACCTCGAATCAACTCGATTTCTCTCGAACACCGCATTGCAACATTTAAGCACAACCTTTACCTTATCCTATTCACTCTCTCGAGCTGAATATGTGGGAGAAGGCCTAGGATTCACTCTCTCGAGATGAACCCACGACGACCCAATAACCACCGGCTATCAATTTAGTAGTCTTCGTTTTAAAACCTCTCACTCGAGCAAACCAAAAACATGAGATGAAATCGTATTTGCAACTGGAATTCCATTAAGTTCAAACACAACTACTAAGCAAAATCACATTTAAACAACAAATAGACTATCAATGAGCAATACCCAACAGTAAATTTAACCCATCTTCACAAAATCACACCCCAAGAATTGGGGTTTTACCTAGACATAAAAAAGAGAAAGAAATCAATACCAAAAAGTGTTTCCATTTAGTGGGTACGATATAAAATGTCTTTAAACATGTCTAGGATGAAGATTATTGTATAACCACTTCCAATATATTGGGATTGAAAACCTTCAAAACATTCAAGCTCAAGAACAATGTCTTCCAAAAACTCTAAGAACTCAAAATGAAATATTTTAAGTATTCCTAAATTTCTCGATTCTAAGCTACAGAACTAAATGGGTATTTATAATTTTTTGAAATTTTGTGCTCTGAAGGATCACTCGGCGCAGCTAGTCAGGATCACCGATGCACTCGGTGATCCGCCCTTTGGTCTGGTTCATTGCCTTTTAGTTTTTGCCTTCAGCATCTTCTTGTTTTGAATCATCGGGCGATATGTTGTTTCTTAGCGGCATTGTTCGGCGATGCGCCAACTGCTCCCTTTCATCGCCAACTTGATCTTTTCCTTCAGGGCTGAGCACATTGGAACTTTGGGCGAGGTTAAGGCCATTCGACGACTTGCCTAATGCATTAGGCGATCTTCATGCCTTCTTTTCTTTCTTCTTTCAGCCGCTTTGTTCCTTTTAGCTCGATACCGTCCATGCTTTGTCTATCAAGATAATACCATGAAACTTAAGGATTTACATAAGATATTAAGTCAAAACATGCATTTGAGGACAATAATTCAATCAAAATATAGCCATAAATGAGTCCAATTTGTGGACTAATCACTACTTGGGAGGCAACCCAAGTTTTATTTTCTTTCTTTTTTCTTTGGAAATAATCATGTGTTGATTGTACAGGTTGATGTGTGGAATGTAAGGAAAAGTGCAGGTTGGTGAGCAAAATGTCCAGTCGGCAAGTCGCCGAAGAGGTCGGTGAGCCTAATCTTGACCACCGTTGGACTCAAGAAATTTTGAAATTGGAGTTTGTAAAACTCAGCGAGCCCAGGAGCAAATCGGCGTGTTGCTGAACGGGTCGGCGATCACGACTTTGTCCGCCGGTTGGACCCCCACATTAACTAGAAGTCCTGTAAAACTCGGCGAGGTAAGTGCCCACTCAGCATGTCATCAAGTGGGTTAGCAAAACTAATATCGTCGAAAGGGCGAGAACTAGACGATTTTAAAGGCAAAAGGTTTAAAATTTCAAACTCTTTCACATTCCATCACTTTTTAAGTTCCCAAAATCACACCCGCACTGTATTTTTCTATATTTTCTTGTTGCAACCAATTCTTAGTCATCATTAGTGTGCTCGAAGTTGGAATTCTTTTCCGCCTAGCTTTTCAAAGTATTTAATTGGCATTAAACGTTGGTTTTCCGAACCCCAAACTAGTATTTAACAGCTTTTATTCATTTGCTATTATTTGATCTTAATGATGTGTGTTGGGCCTCTCGATTTTGTGTTTGTGTGTTTGTTTGCCGAATTTAATTTGAAAATCTTGCCTAAAATGATTAATTGTTGATTTCCCAAATTTTGGTACTTTAAAATTGATCGAAATTGTTGGGTTGTGCTAATTTTTGTTGGGTTTAGTCGGGTGAAATCTGAGTAGCCTTTAATTGTACTAAATGGTGTATTTTGCCTGGTGATGGAGCGTTTGACTTCATTCCTAATGGCGAAACTCGTCAAATGGCCAAATTTGGTAAAACCTGGACAAGTCGGAGTATCCTGGGGCATGGGTAGTATGGGTCTTAGAATTGAATTATGGATTCAAGGATTGAGATTTGTGATAGGAAATATCTCATGATATTTAGGAATGTTTTTAGATAGTTAAACACGAGAAAAGATCAAGAAATCACTGGTCTAAAAGCTGGTCAGCGACGCGGAGATGTATTTAAATATTAGTCAGAATTATTTTTTTTGAGGCAGAATGGTCCGTGACTGCTCAGCAACGTGATGTTTGTGTAATCAAGACACAACTTATGATGCACGTGTTGACGATCGTACAATACTTTAGTAACCCAACCAAGGGTTGGGTTCATCCCAAGAGGGTGGTTTCAAAAATTTATAGAAAAAAAAATTTCATTCTAACTAGTCGTAGATAAAGACATTAACGACTAAACACAGTGTAAATTAAAGGGGGACACAAAAATGCCAATTAACAATGGGGATGTTTTGTCACTAGTAAGTAAAAAATAGCAAAATCAACAGGGGTTTCTAAGCAATGAGAGGGGATCCTTGGGATGTGATGGGAATACGGGTTAAGCTAGATTATTGGGTACATGCTTTCGATAGAAGATTCATAGAGTAATTGTGATTAGGCCAAACTTTAAGGGGGATAATCTCTCTCTCGAACAACTTACCCCGTTTCAAATGCATTCCTCTCGGACACCCTCTCACTCTCTCGAGCTGAGTGTGTGGACATGGGACTAGGGTTCACTCTCTCGAGATGAACCTCATGTCGACTAACTCACACTGGCCATCAATCTAGTGGTATTAATTTTACGACCTCTCTCTCGAGCAAGCCGAAAACACATAAATAAACTTGTATTTTCAACTACAAATTTATTAAATTCATCCACAACCACTAGACGAAATCACAATTAAACTACGATTAAACTATCAGCAAGCAAGACCCACCAATTATCTCAACCGATACTCGCTAATTCACACCCCTAAAATTGGAGTTTTTAGCCACACATCAAGAAATAGAAATTTATACCTAAATGAGCTTGCATTCAAATGGGTATGAAGATTTAAGTCTTGTTACATGCCAACAATAAAGAATCCAAGAGACCCAAGTCCAAATCAATGAGCTTGCATTCAAATGGGTATGAAGATTTAAGTCTTGTTACAGGCCAAGAATAAAGAATCTAAGAGACCCAAGTCCAAATCCTTGGAGATGAAACCCTTTTTTTCTTCAAATTTTCAAAACCCTCTCAAACTTGGAGCAAAAATATCAAATAATACTATTCTATATGAAAATTATAATAATTGTTCGACTATTAAAACTACAAATCTAACTAGTATTTATAGCTTTCACAGAATTGTGCTGCAGCAAATCATTCGACGTTGTTAGTCGGAATCGCCGATCAACTCAACGATTCGCCCCTTGGTGTAGTTCATCGCCATCTTGCACCAGCCTTCAACATCGTCATCTCTGGGTTATTGGGCGGAATGGTATTGCTTCGCGGAATTGCTCGCCGATACGCCGACTGCTTCCATTTTCCGCTGACTTGATCCTCTTTTCAGGGCTCAGCACACTGGAACAAAAGGAGATGTAGGACCTTTCGGTGACTCACCAAGTGGAATTGGCGATCCTCAGGCCTTTATTTCTTCGTTCTTTTCAGCCTTTTCATTCCTCTTTGCGACATAGTGTTCATGCATTCCTTCAAACATCAGATACCTGAAACTTAAGGGTTTTCATCAGATATTGAGATAAAATAAGCATTTGAGGAGACAATTTATATCAAAATATTGCCCTAAATGAGACCAATTTGTGGACTCATCAACACCCCCAACTTAAACTTTTGCTTGTCCTCAAGGAAACTCAAGTTCAGTCGTTCAAAAAGGGTGTTTCGAACAGTGCTACACAAGGCTCAATCATGAAAGCACATAATAGGAATCAATTTACTTAAGCAAAGATCAAATGTGCACTCATAGATTCAAGTTGTGACTAACCAATATCAACGAATCTCATGCTCACAATACTTGCTTCAAATGCAAGTTCAAACTCAACTATAGTGTTCAAATGCCCTCACACAAAGAATGATTCCATATTCACACAAAAGGTTTCACAATTTAAAGCTTTGGAATCATATGCCACGCTCACAAAAAAGAACATAATGCATAAATTCACCCATAGGTTTTCCTGTATTATCCAATCAACATTTGTTTCAGCTCACTCAAGATCAAAAAGGGTTTTTCAAGGCTTATAATGGGGTTGAGTGCAAAGGTATGGTCATTTAGGGTCAGTGACTTTCATCCTCATGAGATGTGGTGCTCACAACACTTCCTTCCCTTTCCCTTCATCATTTTCTTTAGTGCTCATGAGTCATCCTATTATTTACTTCCCATGAATTGTTAGGAAACCCCATTTCTTTTGTACTTTATTCCGCAACTTTCTTTTTCATTCTTTTTCTTTTTCGTTTATGTCATATTGTTTTTTATATGGAGGTGTTCCATTTTTCTCAAAATCATGGGTGAGAGGGACTTTCTTGCCATTGTTGATTTGCCTTCTCTTTTTACCACCCCCAACTTAGGCTTCTCGCATAAGTTAGCTATTCAAACTAACCACAACTTCATGAGGATTATGGGTGATGGATTAAGAAAAGTCTAGTTTTCATCAAGTTTCTTCCAAAGAAAGGTAAGGCTCAAGGGGTGTTCAAGAGAGAATCACACACTCACAAGGTAGGTCACAAAAGAGGTATATTTCAAATTGGTTCACACTCTTCGAAGTTTCCTAAGATCATATGAAGAGAGAGCATCACTTAGTTAACCGGACCAACGAGGCAAATTCTAGGATCTATCATGCATGGTTCAAAGTAAACTCATCATACTAGGCATTGACACTACAGTCAAACAAGACTCCACACTTTCGCTAGTGTGCAATAATCATCACAAAAGAATCAATTTCATACTAGTCTAGTCATAACGGGATGCAAAAAGTTCACATATTGTTTATGCAACTTCAATTGGCCTCATCGTAGCCGTACATTCATGTTCGTTCGATTGAGAGCACTATTCAAGTCATCGGTATTGATCGGAACCGAGACTCAATTTTTTGCAAAAGAATAGCCACATTTAAGAGCATTTAGCAGGTGGCAAAAATGTGTGAAAAATTCAACATTTTTTGGAAAGGTCAAAATCGTTTTGCAATTAAAAAAAAAGAGCTATAAGATCAGTCATCCATAGAAAGTAGTATTTAACACAATAATAGATCAAAGCCAAAATACATAAGCAAAACACGAGTCACAAATAGCACACAAAAGGTGGGCCTCACCCCAGTACAAATAAAAGAAATTTGTCCTTAAATGCATTTAACATAATATCCAGAATTTAGAATAAAGAAAGACAAAGAGGGAGGTAAAGAAGTGATCCTGGCTAATCGGTCGCTCCGTCTGTTTGGGCTTCAGTGTCCAGAGTGACCTCCAGAAGGACTAACTTCATTGGATGCAGCAGCAGGAGCCTTTGACAAGGAAGCCTGTACAATAGCATCTATCATGATTTCTTTTGTCTCGGCTATGTCGTCCGCTGCATCTTCCTCAAACATTTCTTCGTCAGTATCTGCCTCTGATTCGGGATCAGTTGTATGCTCAATTCCATCTCCATTTCATGTGGTAGTCTGAGGCATTTCGGGCACATCTGGAATTTCCACTGTTCCAAAGATCATGGATATATAGGTGGAATTTAGGTAGTCCATATCTTTCTTCAGTTCTGCGATGACGGCCTTTAAGGTTGTTGCCTCCTCTGTGGCTCCTTAGTTGTGCTCACACACTGCTATCCTGGCCTCTAGAGCATCAATAGTAGTGCTCAGTGGTATCACAGCATAATCAAGGGCAACTTGAATCATGCCTGGAATGGAGCTTTCTATGTTGGCAGTCCAATAATTAGTAGATTAGACAAGCTGTCCCATCTGGATCAAGGATGCCTGAGAGATCGGCCCATAAGAGGCTACGACAGTAGTAGGTCTAGGTGGTAATGAGGCAGCATAGGGACATGGAGGGTCAGCAGGAGTGGTAATGGCATCAAATATACCGGAAGGCCTAGATGCCGGAGTAAGCAAAGATGCCTCTGCAAGTATAGATCCAGTGGCCACAGCTTCTTTCAGTTTGTTTTCCGGTTGGTCCCTAAGATATTCGGCTTCGATCTTTCGGATACTGGTGCAGGTGGTGGCAACCAATTACACATCCTTCTTTGCGTCTCTAGGTACCCGAGCTCTTTTGCACAATGCAGTGATTAATATCGGGAAAGGGAGAGATGTCTGGCTTTGCTTTGCATGCATATGGATCTTGGAAGCAATGATCATCCATAGATTTATCCTGGTTTTCTCTTATGATGCATCCAAGACAAGCTGCCTTGGCAAGGCGAAGGATTGATTAATTTTGTGATGGCATAATTGTGCTGCTAATGAGCCCGAACCAATATCCTGCTGCTATGTTCAGATCTTTGTTTTTAATCGAAACACCTCCTGCTAACCATTTTAGAGCATTATCATCTGAGATAGCAGGGCTAACCATTTTTTCATCGCAACCAGCTTTTCTATTCTAATCAAGTGTTGGTAGTGATCATTAATTTTATCAGACATACCCAAGACTGTGTTGATAGCCACACTATCACAAGCTACCTTCCTTCCTCGGACAACCACGTAGTCAACTGCTTTGTAAGACGATACCAGCCTCTTCAGTTGAGGTACCAATGAACTGTATGCATTGTAAAATTATCTGACCCAGCTTGGTATTAAGAGCCACGAAGTTTTGTGAAGATTTAGAATTTGTGATATTTCAAGCACTCTTTTATTTAAGGATACCTATAGATCACCCCATCTATGGACAACCTTTTTTCCTCAATGATCGTTCTCAGCCCCTAAGATTTTAATCTATTCGTTGATTTAGGTGGGGCGCCTTGTACTAGAGGTGCCAGTACTATTGCCAGCTCTAAACCTGGAGGAGTCGGTGTGGTGGATCGAGGATTTCTGATCCGAGATGGGTCATTTAGCTATTTAGATTGTATTCATTCCTTTGTGCCTCTATCAGTTCATCTTCATCTGAACCCATACTCTCACTGTCATATGTTGTTGGGTCATTGGTGTAAAAACCAGTACTGTCGGAGCTTACATCTGATAGCTCAACGGTTTTGTCCTTTCCCTTGCCTTTCCCACCAGTTGTGGATAGTTTAGTGGCCTTGTTCCTGGATGCAGTTGTATCCTCATTGGGTGTGATCCCACTTTATTTGCCTAGGTGTGGTGTGTTCCTACATGCTTTCTTAGGTTTAGTCATATCAGCAAAATATTGGGAAGAGTTAGGAGAGAAATCAAGTAGAAGCACATGCAATCTTTTATAGGAAAACTCGCCAAGTGGATCGGTGAATCGCCGACTACTTTTGGCGAGCAAGGGTTTATCTGCCGAAAGTTATAGTGCATAAGGGTCTCAGCGGGAAATATAAAGCGATAAAGAGTACTTTCGGCGATTCGCCGAGTGCATTCAGCGAAGGCAGGCATCTCGCCGAAAGTTGCAGACTCAAACCACAAAAATTGACTCGAATCAACAAACCAAAATATTATTATAATGCTAAAATAGGGAAAATACTACCTTGGTGTGAGTTTTTGAAGGTTAAGAGCGAGGGAAAGTGAAGGATTTCAAATTCTAGGACTCTTGGCCATTATAAACCATGTAGTGCGTGCCCATTCGGCGACATTAGTCGCACTCGCCGATCCGATAGGAAACATGCCGAGTGGTCATTTGGCTCGCTGAGTTTTACAGAAACTTTAGTCAAAGTGAGTGTTCAAGCTGCGGTCTTCATCGTGATCGCCAACCTGTTCGGGGATGCGCTAAATGGAACTATTAACTCGCCAAACCTAATTTTCACCCACTCTCTCCATTTTAACCTGTACACACCGATATTTCTCAAACAACAATAAAGCATTTTAAAAGGGTTTGGGTTGCCTCCCAAACAATGCCTTTGTTAACATTGTGGCCGAACGCATGTCAACTGTTAAATTCCATTTTTGGGTTTAGCCATAGTATCAATAGGCAACCCACAGTTTTGTTGCGAGTGTAGATCGAGCGACACATGACCCATAATGTTCTCGGACAGCTGGACTACTCTGGATTGAGACCAAATCAATCTTTCATCCCTTCAAATGTCTTCCTTCATTTCTTCCAGTTTTCTATCTTGCTCTGTTACCTTTTGGAGAATGATTAAGAGCATGCCCTCAAGGCATTTCACCTCATTGTCCTTGGCACTTCTTCGCTCATTAGGAGGGACGTATTTATCCTTCCTTTTTTACTGGACTTCGATCTTTACCATCTTTTTTTCCAACTCGTCAATCTGAGTCTTTAGGGTGGCCAACATGAAGTATATCTCTAACTCTTCGTGCGTTTCAGCCATTTGATTAAGCAGTTGGGCTGCTTTAACATATGACTACTTTGCAAGACAGGTAAGGAGTTGGTTGACCAATCTCTTGTTTTCGGGACCAAGATTTCTGTTGAAGCAGTCCAGGAGTGCCATGTCAGAAATGTTATGAGTTGGGAATTGAGTGATTAGGTCATTAAACCTTCCCCATGATTTGTGGATCCGTACACCTTGTGATTGCTTGAAGGTGAGGATACGATCCCGGAACATAATTATCTCTAATGGAGGAAACCCCATTAGCTCCCAAGTACTACTCGCCATGCTCTCTTCCTCTGCTTGGATACAGACAAACCAACAAAACTAAACTAAAATAAAGTTAGTGAAACTACAACTAAGAAGAATAAAAATTCTACTAATCTAAAAATTCTCCAATAACACCACTCCATGACAGCGGCACCATAATCAAGACACAAATTCTGATGCAAGTGTTTTCATTTAAAATTAGTCAAAACCATCATATTTATCATTGAATATGATTAATACAAATAATTAACAATCAATTTATCAGTTTAAGTTGATTACATTAGATATTACTTAATTGATCGTTTGATATCTGAAATTACTATCTTTTTATGTAAGATTACTATCAAATCTACCTTTTATTGATAAGTTATACAAGATCACTCTATTTATCATTACATACCAGTGTTATAACAAATAAGTGATCATTTACTCCTTATAAATTGATTACATGTGAAATTGTAATGGAATTGATCGTCTGATATCTCAAATAACTATCTCATTATACAAGATCACTTTCTAATATAAATTTTATTTTACAATTAAATCCACACTACTCTATTTATCATTAAATATGAGTGCTACAACCAATAAACAGTCAATTAGTTGCCAAAAGCCATCAAAAATTCTTGGTGAAGACACTTGTTTCGAAAGGACCTTATATTTCTCTTGGAGGAAAGGAACAACCTCAAATGCCCAACACTACATAAAATAATCACAAAAAGAGATCAAAAAATTGGAAGCACTCAAAATTAATGAAAAAAATAATATATGAACTAAAATAAAGTAAAATTTACCATAAAGGCCCATGGAAAGCCATAAAGATTGGTAGTCTTCCCATCAATAGTCTTCATGACTTTAAGTAGATGCTTAATTGCAATATGGATATACCGTGAGTTTACGGTATTGCTAATACATTTCACTTACAAGTTGTGTGTGTCTAAGGCCTTTTTGGATTGGTTTTTATGTGTTTTTATCATATTTTGTAGGAAAGATGTTCAGGTGCGGAAGTAAAGGGACAACTGAAAGAACTGCAGAAAGGGCATCTACAGAGGTGATCTACGGACCGTAGGTCCAGTGACTCTCCGTAGGTGATGGCCATAGATCAACAGGCAAGGCATGGAAGGCAAATCAGGAAAATCTAACCGAGTGTCGAACCACGGTGGCCATTGACGGTCCATATATTGATCTACGGACCGTACTGTTGATCTGTAGATTGAAATTGCGAGGGTTCCAATAACTGATTTTTGAAGATTCCAAGTGTGGAGCAACGGAAGAGGATTGATGGACCGTAAATCGATCTATGGTCCGTATTGCAAGTCCGTCGTTTGCTTCAGAGAAGCTGATTTTTGGAGGCTGAAATATTTTCTAAGTCCTGGCTGACTGAAGGGACTCACGGACCGTAGATCCGTTGACGGTCCGTAAGTCAGTCTCGTGGAATGAAGACGCATGCCTGAACACACTTTCCTTAATTGGTTTCCCTTTTAATTTAGGACTTGTTTTCTATAAATAGGGCATGTAAAACTCATTTTTAGGGGTTAGATATTATTACTTTTGTTTTACTTTGTGGCTAGGGAATTAATTTTTCTACCCAAGCAATTCTTGATTTCCAAAGGTTAGTTTTAAAGATTTGGTTTTGAAATTCGAGTTGAATTTTTGGGTATATTTTTATCAACTACGTAAGTTCATAATTATTTCATCTAACACAATGAATTGTGTTCATATGATTATGGGTAACTAAACTCCACAACTAGGGTTGTACGATCCATGAGCGATTAACAAAGTATGAATAATAACTAAGCCATTCTTGAATAGTGTCTTACATGCATTGATAATTCTTTCGTTTAGAAGACTTTTAGCGAGTGCACGCGTTAGAACTCGCGTTGTTGCTACTTGCCGGACCGAGGAGGTAATCGATAAGAAAAGAATTATCAACTTAGATTTAGTGTGATACTATATACTAGGCTACTATCGATTGGTGCGGATTAATAACTAAGCCAAACATCAATTACGACGTCTAATATAAGGTAAAGGTAGGGGTTGGTAATTTATACATACGTAGCCGGACCAAAGGTGCGGGGTGAAATTCTCTAGATGCCGGACCAAGGATTTAGAGATACCTAACTTATCACTTTGCATGTAATACACTAGGAAAGGATTGCTATTACTAGGATTACTAAGTTATAAGCTTGTGGTGAACATGTATACCCTAGTTAATTCTCTTATCTTAATAACAACAAAAATTGACTTTTGTTTACTAATTTCTTACTGAATTCTTACAATTTATTTCACAAATCCCCCCTTTTTATTACTTGTTTCTAGAAGTGCTTTGACTAAATAAATATAAGTGTAAGTTCAACTTAAGTCTAAACCAGTTTCCTCGTGGGATCGACCCAACCTACAAGTTGGGTTCTTTACTTGATAACGATCCATTACGCTTCTTTAAGGAGGTGTAATTTGAGCGTATCAAATTTTGGCACCGCTGTCGGGGATATATTTGGCTTTTAGTTTAATTTTAACTATATTATTGAACTTTAGTCAAATATTTCCTAATTTTACTTTTTCTTTTTATTCTTGTCTCTCTCAGGTTCTGACTCTAGTGTATGCCAAGGACACGGAGCCATGGTGAACCACTTTCTCCTTACGATCCAGAGTTGAACAGAACTTTGCAAAGAATGAACAATCAAGGAATTCCAGTTAATCCTATCGGAGTAAATCTTGATGATATAGTTCAGTTAAAACAGTCGATAGTAGCTGGTGGGGAAAACCAGGGTCTAACTGAAAATCAATTGGGAAATGCAGTGAGGGTGCACCGTCCACCAGACCCATAACTGCATGCCAACTACAGGGGCAACGCCAATATTGCTGACTCTGATGGACTCTTACCTCATCTGCCTCTGAGGCACACATTTGTGGTAACCAGTAGCTTGATGCAGATGCTTACAACGAGGGGCTTGTTCTCAGGGTTTCCATTGGAGGACCCACATTCTCACATAGCCAAGATAAGGGTAGTCTGCAAGAGTTGTGTAGGTCGACTAGACTTGGATATGGATGTCATCGGATTGATAGTGTTCCCTATATCACTGACAGACGATGTTGCTATATGGTTCACTGAGCTTCCTTATAACTCCATCTATACATGGAACCAATTGAGGGATATGTTCTTAGCAAGGTATTATCTAGTGTCCAAGAAGCTAAATCACAAAAGATAGGGTCAATAATTTTGTGGCATTACCAGGAGAGTTTGTAGGTAGCTCATGGGACAGATTCACTTCATTCATAAGAGGTGTTCCGGATCACCGTATTGGTGATGACTCACTGAAGGAATATTTTTATCGAGGTCCAGATGATAACAATAAAACAGTACTGAATACTATTGCTGGAGGTTCATATGGTGAGTGAACATACGCACAGATCGCAGAAAAGCTGGAGAAGATCTCTCGCATAAATAAAGCATGTAGCACTAGGAGGTCAGATACCGGGAGAAACACATTTGTCGTTCATGCTACAAACAACCAATTTGCGGATAAGATTCGCGAAGAGATGGCTCAGATGAGGACCGAGTTGGGTTTGGTACTGAAGCATCTGAGCGGAGGTGCATAAAAGGTAAATCTTGTGAACTACTTGACTAGAACTCCACCACCAGTGAAAGAGTGTTACTATGAAGAGGATGCTTATGTTGTGAATGATCAGACGTTGGGTTTCCTACCAAATGCCCAAGGATCCAATATGGAAAATTGGCGCCAGGATCAAGGAAACCAAGGTCGGAACTATGGAAATTACAATCGAGAGGGTCAATATGTCCGGGATGGGAACTTCAATCGTGACAACAAACAACAACAACAACAACCAAAATAGCTATGGCAACAGAAACAATCGAGTTGGACCTTATGTTCCCCCTCAAAATTGGGAATCTGGTACTAGGGAAGCTGGAGGAAGTATGGTGTGTATTGAAGATATGATGCAGAAGATAATGAGAAGGTTTGATCCAACTGATGAGAATGTGAAGGAGATGAGAAACGACTTGTCTGGTATTGGTCAAAAGGTTGATGCCCATGTAGTGTCAATAAAGCATCTAGAGTAATAGATGACCCTATTGTCTACTACAGTGAACCCACGTCAACCTGGTACTCTTCCTAGCAACACCATCCAGAATCCAAAGAGTGACAGCCATTGTATTGCAGTTACTACTCGAGGGGTAACCAAACCATTGATCAACCTATGTCGGTTGTGGTGGAAGTTGAGATTAGAAAAGAAGATGATGTGATATAGGTTAGAGAAAATTATGAGAATGCGACAGAGAAAAAAGTGGAGATATCTCAAAAAGTGGTCCCCATACCTAGACCTCCACCACCTTTTCCACATAGATTAGTGAAGAAGACTGAAGATGGTAAATATCGTAGGTTTATTACTATGTTGAAGCAACTTTCCATCGATGTTCCGTTGATAGAAGCTTTGGAACAAATGCCTGGGTATGCAAAGTTTATGAAAGATATGGTAAAAAAAAAAAGGTCTGTGAGTTTTGAAGATGATGATAGATTGCAGCATTGTAGCTCTATTGCCACAAGGTCTCTTGTGCAAAAGAAGGAGGATCCTGGTGCATTCACGATTCCATATACTATCGGATTGTTACACTTTGCTAAGGCATTGTGTGATCTTGGTGCTAGCATCAACCTCATACCATTGTCTGCTTACAAGAAGTTTGGTCTAGTGGACCGAAAGCCCACTACAATATGGTTACTGATAGCCGATCGGACTGTGAAAAGGCTCATTGGTGAACTTCATGATGTGCTAGTAAAAGTGGAGTCTTTCAGTTTTTCGGCAGATTTTGTGATTCTTGACTGTGAGGTTGATTTATGAGGTACCCATCATCCTTGGGAGACCATTTCTTTCCACAGGGCATGCGTTGGTTGATATTGAAAAGGGACAGATGAAGTTCAGACTAAACAATGAAGAAAGAACTTTCAATATTTGTATGTTCATAAAGCAGAGTGGTGAGCTCCAAACTGTATCTGCTATAACTTACACAGTGGAGAGTGGGACAGAAGTGCAAATTAAAGAGTGACTAGGTGTTGAGGTACTAGCAGCAGTTATCATGAATTTCGATAGTGATGGTATTGAAGAGTATGAGGAGTTGGTACCATGTAGGTACCGGAGCTACTCTTGATCCTTCTCTCCATTCACGTGGCTAGTACGGTGCTTATCCGAGTTTGTTGGTGAGTCCTCAATCATTCGAGGGCTATGTTATGTTTCCTACTCCTATGTTTTGAGACTTTAGCTTGCAATTGTATTTTGACTATGAGGGGAGCCGGTAGTATGTCATAGCCCCCGTCCTATCTATGTATGTAGAGGTGTGCGTTGGACAAGTATTTTGTAAATGAGCTTGACTCTTGTTCTATGATGTCATTTTGAAATGGTTTGCCCTTAGTCCCTATTTCCCGTTAATTAATGTTGATTGTACTTCCGCGACCGATGAAGTGTGATGACAAGTTTGAGAGGCTTGCTTGGGGTTCCTTCGGGTTCCTCATTCGCCATGTCACGTCTAGGCCCTAGGCTTGGGTCGTGACAAGCTTGGTATCAGAGCACTAAGTTGTTAAATCCTCGGAGTCCAACACACCGCGTTGAGTAGAGTCCTAATCATGGTTGTGAAGCGCGCCACGACTATGAATGGGAGGCTACAAACGTTTTAGGAAAGGTTTCCCTTCTTCATGTTCTATGTCGTGCTTAGAGTGCGATAAGGTGATTCCTCCCTAACGCTTGTTCTTTGGATTGCTAGATCATCATGCCAAACATCAGGGGAAGACGGGCCCGATCACCAGAAGAGTCACCCACCAATGGTGAGCTCCGTGATGCACTCACCATGCTTGCACAAGTGGTAGCTAACCAAGTGCAACAAGGAGCCCAAGCTCCTCGAACTACCACCCCGGGGGAAAGGGTGAGAGATTTCATGAGGATGAACCCTTCGGTCTTCCATGGTTCAAAGGTGGATGAGGACCCGCAAGAGTTCATCGATGAGGTATGCAAAATGTTGACCATTATTGATAGTGGTGCTTGTGAGAAGGCGGAATTGGCGGCCTACCAACTCAAGGGGGTTGCTCAAATTTGGTTTGATCAATGGAAGGGTGAGAAAGGTAATGGCTATGTGGTGTTGTGGGAGGAGTTTAAATTTGCTTTCCTTAATAGGTTCTTCCCTCTTGAGCTTAGGGAGGCAAAGTTGGTGGAGTTCATGAACTTGAAGCAAGGAGCTATGAGTGTGAGGGTGTATGCCCTCAAATTTGTCCAACTCTCCAAGTATGCACCTCACTTGGTGGCCGACTCTAGGTCAAGGATGAACAAATTTTTGATGGGTGTATCTGACTTGGTTAGCGAGGAGTGTCGGTCCGTTATGCTCATTGGAGATATGGATTTGTCTCGGTTGATGACTTATGCCGAGCAAATGGAGGAGGAGAAATTGAGGAAGAGAAGGGGGGAGGAGGCCAAGAGGGCCCGATTGGAGAATAGGTTCCCTAAGGGTGCTAGATTTCATCAAGGCCGAGGAAACCCTCATGTCAACCGGGGATTTGCTATCAATGTTCCTAGACCTCAAGGGGGAGGTGAAGTGGGTTCTATGAATGTATGCCCTAAGTGTGGGAGGAAGCATGGTGGTCCTTGCATGAAGGGTTCGGGTGCTTGCTTCGAATGTGGAGAAGTGGGTCATAAGAGGTTTGAATGTCCCAAGATCCGCAACAAGGTCCGAAGTGCTAACACTACTCCTTTGGGTAGAGGTGCTTCTCAAAGTGGTGCCCCAAGGGACAATCGATTTTATGCTTTGCATGGTAGACAAGGTGTTAATGAGACTCCGAATGTGGTGACCGGTATGTTGCAAATCTTTGATCTTGATGTTTATAATTTGATTGATCCGGGTGCCACCCTTTCCTTTGTTACCCCCTTAGTTGCTAGAAAATTTCATGTCGAGTCGGAATTGTTGCATGAGTCATATGAAGTATCCACTCCCATTGGTGTCTCTAATGTTGCTAGAAAAGTGTATAGAAATTGTCCGATTTGCATATTAAATAAATTGTTGCCTTGTGATCTTGTTGAGTTGAACATGGTGGATTTTGATGTTATTTTTGGGATGGATTGGTTGCATGCATATTATGCTTCTATTGATTGTAGGACTCGTAAAGTCAAGTTCCAATTTCCTAATGAACCCGTCCTTGAGTGGGAGAGCCGGGATGTTGTGGTGAAGGGGAAATTCATTTCTTGCATTAAAGCCCATAGGTTGATTTCCAAAGGGTGCTTGTACCATATTGTGAGAGTCAATGATGTGGAGTCTAAAGTCCCTCCTATTGAGTCTATTCCGGTTGTTAATGAGTTTCTAGATGTCTTCCCAGAAGACCTTCCCGGTGTCCCTCCCGAAAGGGAAATAGATCTTGGTATAGACCTCCTTCTCGATACTCAACCTATTTCTATCCCCCCTTACCGTATGGCCCCGGCAGAGTTGAAAGAGTTGAAAGAGCAATTAAAAGATTTGTTAGAGAAGGGGTTTATTAGACCTAGTCATTCTCCCTAGGGTGCTCCGGTTTTCTTTGTGAAGAAGAAAAATGGGTCTCTTAGAATGTGTATTGATTATCGACAACTTAATAGGGTCACCGTCAGGAATAGGTATCCTCTTCCAAGGATTGACGATTTATTTGACCAATTGCATGGGGCTAGTCACTTCTCTAAGATTGATCTTCGGTCAGGGTATCATCAAGTGAAGGTGAGGGAGTGTGATATTCTCAAGACGGCCTTTCGTACTAGGTATGGGCACTATGTGTTTGTGGTGATGTCTTTCGGGTTGACTAATGCTCCGGCTCTCTTTATGGATTTGATGAATAGGGTTTTCAAACCCTACCTTGATTCTTTTGTGGTGGTGTTTATAGATGGCATCTTGATCTATTCTCGGGGTGAGGAAGAGCACAAGGGTCACTTGAGGGTTGTACTCCAAAGATTGAGGGAAGAGAAGTTGTACGCTAAATATGAAAAGTGTGAGTTTTGGTTGAAGGAAGTTGCTTTCCTAGGCCATG
The DNA here is from genome assembly GCF_900185275.1 of Solanum verrucosum. Lineage (NCBI taxonomy): Eukaryota > Viridiplantae > Streptophyta > Magnoliopsida > Solanales > Solanaceae > Solanum > Solanum verrucosum. The sequence goes on from NW_026019974.1 coordinate 1,169,856, forward strand.
TGGTGTCGGGTGATGGTATTAAGGTGGATCCTAAGAAGACCGATGTTATTAGGAATTGGCCTAGACCTTTGACCCCGTCGGATATAAGGAGTTTCTTGGGTTTAGCGGGTTATTATAGGAGATTTGTGGAAGGGTTTTCTTCTCTTGCTTCTCCTATGACTAAGTTGACTCAAAAGAAGGCTAAATTTGTGTGGTCGGATGAGTGTGAGGAAAGCTTCCAAACTTTGAAAGAAAGGCTTGTGTCCGCTCCTATTTTGTCACTTCCGGATGGGTTAGAAGGTTTTGTTGTTTATTGTGATGCTTCCCGCATTGGTTTGGGTTGTGTGTTGATGCAAAGTAGTAAGGTTATAGCCTATGCTTCTAGGCAACTTAAGGTTCTTGAAAAAAATTACTCAACCCATGATCTTGAATTGGCCGCCGTGGTTTTTGCTTTAAAGATTTGGCGTCATTATTTGTCTGGGGTGCATGTTGATATCTTCACCGACCATAAGAACCTCCAATATGTGTTCACGCAAAAATATCTTAACTTGAGACAAAGGAGGTGGTTAGAACTCCTTAAGGATTATGATATGAGTGTTCATTATCATCCCAGGAAAGCTAATGTGGTGGCGGATGCATTGAGTAGAGTGTCCATGGGTAGCTTGGCTCATGTGGAGGAAGGTAGTAAAGAGTTGGCTAAGGAGGTCCATCGGTTGGCCAAATTGGGAGTTAGGTTAGAAGGGGTGGATAGTGGAGGAATAGTTGTTGTTGATGGTTCAAGGTCTTCCTTGGTTGATGAGGTGATAGTCAAGCAAGATCTTGATCCTTCTTTGGTAGAATTAAAGGCTTCGGTGAGTAGTGGTAGGGTGGAGGTTTTCTCCCAAGGGGGAGATGGTGCCCTTAGGTACCAAGGTAGATTATGTGTTCCTTGTGTGGATGATGTGAGGGAAAGAATCCTTGATGAGGCTCATAATTCTTTTTATTCAATTCATCCGGGGTCAACAAAGATGTATAGAGACTTGAGGGATGTGTATTGGTGGGGCGGTATGAAGAAAGACATTGCAAAATTTGATTCGGGTTGCCATAGTTGTCAGCAAGTCAAGGCCGAACATCAAAGGCCGGGTGGCCTAACTCAAGACATTGAGATACCTACTTGAAAGTGGGAAGAAATCAACATGGATTTTGTAGTGGCTTACCTAAGGCTAGAAGAGGCTTTGATTCGGTTTGGGTGGTGGTTGATCGGATGACAAAGTCGGCTCATTTCCTACCGGTTAAAACTACTTACGGGGCTGAAGAGTATGCCAAGTTGTACATTCATGAATTGGTAAGGTTGCATGGAATTTCTTTGTCTATCATCTCGGATCGTGATGCCCAATTCACTTCTCACTTTTGGAGGTCATTCCAAAGGGGTCTTGGTACAAAGGTAAAGTTTAGCACGGCCTTCCACCCTCAAACGGATGGCCAAGCCGAAAGAACAATTCAAACCTTGGAGGATATGCTTAGAGCTTGTGTATTGGAGTTGAAAGGTAATTGGGATGATCATCTTCCTTTGATTAAATTTGCATACAACAATAGTTATCATTCTAGTATCGGTATGGCTCCTTTTGAGGCACTTTATGGTAGACGGTGTAGGTCACCGGTTGGGTGGTTTGAAGTTGGAGAGGTGGCCTTGTTGGGTCCGGATCTGGTCATGGATGCTCTTGAGAAGGTAAGGATGATTAGGGAAAGGTTGAAAACAGCCCAAAGTCGTCAAAAGTCTTATGCCGATGCGAGGAGACGGGATCTTGAATTCAAAGTGGGTGATTGGATTTATTTGAAAGTTTCTCCAATGAAAGGTGTGGTTCGTTTTGGTAAGAAGGGGAAATTAAGTCCTAGGTATGTCGGTCCTTATGAGATAATAAGAAGGGTTGGTAAAGTAGCCTATGAGTTGGGGTTGCCCAAGGAGATGGAATTAGTTCATCCGGTATTCCATGTATCGATGTGGAGGAAATGTGTTGGTGATCCTAACGCTATTGTACCTCTTGAGGTTGTGGGTGTTGTAGAAGATAATTTGACGTATGAAGAAGTCCCGGTTCAGATCTTAGATAGACAAGTTAAAAGGTTGAGGAACAAAGAAGTGGCGTCCGTTAAGATGCTTTGGAGAAATCAACAAGTGGAGAGTGCTACTTGGGAGGCCGAAGCGGACATGAAAAGACGTTATCCTTATCTATTCAACTCCACTCAAGCCTAAGGTATTAAATCAAGTCCTTTGTACTCCATTGAGTCTTACATTTCAGCCCCTGAATCATTAATGTGCATATATGTTTAAATTGATGAGTTATGGATGCTTTACACTAAGTTTTGAAATCTTGAAGTGATGTTTAAATAAAAATTTTGCATTCATGTTGGGGCTGATATGTTCTTACTAAGTCTTGCCTTGTACGTCTCCTCCACATTCGGGGACGAATGTTCCCAAGGGGGAAATATTGAAATGACCCAAAAGGTTCTTAAAAATGTGTTTCGGAAGTTACCGAAAAATTGTTTAGCTATATCAAAAAAATCCGTTTCGTTTTTTGAAAATCCGACTTCATATTCTTGTTTAGGGGGTCAAATTGAGTGGGAAATGGGTCTAACCCAAATTTTAGAGCAACCGTATCAAAATCCAAAATTTCCAAGTGAAGCCTTTTTCGAGGGTCTACTTTGGAGGGTCATATCTACTAGCACACAAATAATTAGGTGGCTCATAACATATCCATGGAAAGCCCTTGGAGTTAGCTACCTAACGCACTTCGTTTCACGTCATTCGGCGTTCGGACGAAGAAGTTATGCCCATTTTCGTAAAATCTGTCCGGCAGAAAATGCAATTTCCAGTGATCGTTTTTACTGTTCACCCGCCTCAGTTTTTTTTCTAAGTGTTGGACAATTTTTCCAAAGGGCATATGTTATTTCCTCTATACCATTAGTTCAATTCTCATCTCTAAAACATTTCCCAAAACACCTCTCCCATACTTAGACACATTTTCTCTCAAGTTCTCTCAAGAACCCTAATCCAAAACCTTCCTCATGATTGAAGAGACTCTTGCTCCAAGTTCCAAGCTTCCATTGAAGACACTATCAAGACCTTCATAAGAACTCAAGGTATGTGGTGTTGAACTAATAGGTCCTTCCACCCATAGTGCCTAGACTCTATTCTACTCACTAATTCATGGTTTAAGTTAAGATTCATAAATTAGTGTTGTTCTTTGTAATAATTTCCTACACATTGAATTTTAAACATGAAAAGTGATTGTTTAGAGCATTTTGTGACTCTAGAACTTGAATCTAAATTTGGAATGGATGTGGAGATTTTCATGTGGTATTGTGGGTTTTAAAAGGTGTTGTTGTAGGTTGTTCACTGGTTTGGCTGCATAATTACTACCCTATTTTCCATGCTCTTTGATTCCATTACAGGCCTTCAAGGTGTCCCAAGGGAGTGGTTTGGAGAATTAGTAGAAAAATAAAATTTAGTTCAAACTAGTCGTAGCTAAAGACATTAACGATTAAAAATATTATAATTTAAAAGGGGTGACACAAAGGTGTCAAATATCAAATGGGAGTTTTGTCACAAGTAGTAAAAACCAACAAAAATAATAAGAAGATCAAGTATGGGGACAAGTTCTTGGGGTGTGACCGCAATATAATTTGGGATAAATCGTTGGGTACATGCTTTCGATAGGAAATTTGAAAGATAATAGTGACTAGGCTAAGCTTTAGATGGAAATAAGTTCCCTCTCAGGCAACTTACCCTGTTTCAAATGCGTTCCTCTCGGACACCCATTTGTCGCATGAAGGCCGACCTACGCCTTATCTCACTCACTCTCTCTAGCTGAGTGTTTAGGATATGGGACTAGGTCTCACCCTCTTGGGTTGAACCTATGTGGACCCACTCCTTAGACCATCAGTCTAGCGGTCTTGGTTTCTCTACCTCCTTCTCGAGCAACCCCAAAATACATGGGTGGTTTGTATTTGCAACTACAAACCCATTAAATTAACCCACAACCACTAGGTGAAATCACCATTAAAAAACATTTATCCTATCAGCAAGCAAGACCAACAACAATATCAACATATATTTGCTAAATCACAACCCAAGAATGGGGTTTTTACCCACACATCAAGAAATAACAAAATACACGTAAAATGATACTAAAATCAAATGGGTATAAGGAATTAAACCTTGATTTAAGCAAAGGAAGAAGAATGGATAAGACCCACTTCTAACTTGGAGAAGATGAAATACTTCTTTCTTCAAGTCTCCCAAAAACCCTCTCCAAACTTGAGAGAAAATATCCCAAAAAGTACTATTCAATTCCGGAGATTAAAATAAATGTTCGACTCCTAAAAATTAATAACACGTTTAGTATTTATAGACTTCAGAAAATAGTGTTGGTGGATATTTTGGCGAGGTTAGTCAGAATCGCCGATTAATTCGGCAATTTGCACTTTGGTGTAGTTTGCCGCCATCTTGCACTAGCCTTTAGCATTGTCATGTTTTTTTTCATTGGGCGACCTATTACTACTTCGTGAAATTAATCGGTGAAACATTGACTGCTCCTTTCATCGCCTTTTTGATCCTGCTCCTTCAAGGCTTCGCGTACTGAAACAAAGGGCGGAGTGCGTACCATCGGCGAATCGCCAAGTGTGCTTGGCGATGCGCAGACTTCAGCTTCTTCGTTCTTTTCAGCCTTTTTGTTCCTTTTTGCGCCTAAGTGTCCATGCCTCCACTAAAAAACTTCAAAATACTTGAAACTTAAGAGTTTTCATCAGATATTGAGAGAAAATAAGCATTTGAGGACACTATTCCTACCAAATTAAAGCCCTAAATGAGTCCAATTTGTGGACTCATCAACACCCCAAACATTAAATTTTGCTTGTCCTCAAGCAAAGTCAATTTCAGCCATTCAACAAGGTGTCTCAAATAGTGCTAGACAAGACTAAATCATGAATGCACACAACCAGACTCAAATTTATTTATGCAACGATCAATGGTGTACTAAATGATTCAAGTTGTGACACACCATTACCAAAGATTCTCATGCTCGCGATACTTGCTACTTGTGCAATCAAGCTCAATAGGAAGTATCTAAATGTCCTCACATAAAGAATGATTTCATATTCACACACATAGGTTATTCAATTTAAGATCAGGAATCAGATGCAACACTCATACTCAAAAAGAGGAACATAATGCATGTTTTTACCCATAGTTTGCCCTTATTTTCTAACCGACTTTTGATTCGGCTTACTTAAGATCAAAAAGGTCTTTCTAAGGCTTGTAATGGGGATGAGTGCAAAGGTATGGTCATTTAGGCTCAATGACTTTTTCCTCTTGATATGTTGTATTCTCAAGGCATTCCCTTCTTTTCCTTTATCAATTCTTTTTCTAGTGCTTCTAAGTCATCTTTTTATTCACCTCATGGATTGCTTGGAAACCCAATTTCCTTGGTACTTTATTCCACAAATATGTTTTGTTTTTTCTCTCGAAGGGTTTCCATTGTTCTGCAACACCAGGGGTTAAGGGGGACTTTTCTTGCACTTCTTGACTTATCCTTTTCCTTTTTACCACACCCCCAACTTAGGCTTTTGGCCTAAGTTGGCATTCTCTAAACCACAAATCAAGAGGATTATAGGTAGTGGGGCAAGTAAGGTCTAGGGTTCATCAAGGTTCTTTCAAAGAAAGGTAAGGCTCAAAGGGTGTTCAAAAGAATTTCACACGCTCACGGGTAGGCCACAAAAGAAGTATATATCAAATTTGGCTCACACTCTTTAAAGTTTCCTTAGATCATTTCAAGAGCACACCTTTCTAAATCAATCAAACTAATAGGGCAAATTCTAGGTTTATTCATGCAAGGTTCAAAGTAAGCTCATCACACAAGGCATCGACGCTTAAGTCAAACATGACTACACAATTCCACTAGTGTGCAACGGTCATTACAAGAGAATCAATTTGCTAAATGGCTAATCACAATGAGATGCAAGGAGTTTACATATTGTCTATGCAACTTCATTTGGCCTCATCGTAGCCTTACATTCATGTTTGTTCAATTGTAAGCACTATTGAAATCAGCGGTAATGATTGAAATCGAGACTTAAATTTTTGCAAAAGAACAGCCACATTCAACACAAGCTATGGCGAAAATTATCGAAAAATAATAATAATTTTTTAGAAGTGTCAAAATCATTTGCAAATAAAAATAAACGGAGCCACAAGCTCAAACAATCACATAGCAGTTTTAAAAACACAATTAAAAACAGACAACCCAAATGTATACCGAAACACAAGTATCCAAAACAAGCAAAACAAGGTGGGCCTCACACCCATGAAAAATAAGTGTTTGTCCTCAAATGCAATTAAGAGTGTTTCTCCTCAAATGTAAAAGGTAAAGTAACGAAAGACAGAGAGGGGTGAAGAAAGGTCATGTCTATGCATTCTCTCTTTCTACCGGGGTCTCAGTGGCTGATAGAGCAGTCTGTATATGGGCATCAGTACCCAGAGTAGTCTCAGACTAAATAGCAGTGCCGGATCCGCTATGAGCTACTGTGGACGTCTCAGCCAGCAATGTCTAGATCATCGGTTGAACAACCGTCTCTATAAGATCTGGCAAGTCTTTGAATATGCCATCATCTCTGCTCTCCAGTGTCTCCTCAGCATCCATTGATATCAACTCTTCATTGGTCTTTGCATCTGACTTTGCTTGTGTTGCGCCATCCCCCTGCACATCTCCGGTGGTCTCAAGAGCATCTTTATCATCTGCCCTCTTTATTAGTGAAGTGAAGTCAGAAGACTTAAGGTAGTCTACGTCCTTCCTCAAACTCGCAATCTCGGCTTTTAAAGCTGCCAACTTAAAGGCTTTTCCCTGCATGCTCTCGCAAGCAATAACTCTCACTATCAGAGCATCAACAAAGGTCTGAAGTGGGGTAAGTACTACTAGTATGGCCCTATTGATCATCCCTGGAATGGACTTTTCCAGTCAGGTAGCTCTCACATCAATTGAATAGGCCAACTACCCTATCTTCAGTATCATGGCCTGAGTGATCTTGGCAAGCTGGGAGGAAGAGGATATACCTGGAGTATGTGAAGGGGAAGAAGGAGCGGGTATACCTGAAGTCTCTGAAGCTGGAGTAGATGAGAATACCTTAGCTGGCAATGAGTCAACATCGACCTCTGGAGAAGTATCTGCTAGGGTTGTTCTCCTCATGTCAACCTCCTCTCGTGTGAACTCGGCCTCTATACGCCGGATATCGGTGGAAGAAGATGGGGTGACCTCTATATCGCTGGCTAGGTCCCGGGGTACTCCGGCAGACCGACATAACTCAATGATCATAACAGAAAAAGGCAGAGATGTATGTGTCTGTTTGGCTCTCATAGCCATATCCTGTGAAACCAGTTGTCCCAGGTCGATCCGCCTCCTGGCCATGATAGAACCAAGGTAAGCCGCCTTAGGATGACGCAGAATGGACTCATTCTGGGATGGCATGATAGTGTTGTTGATGAAGCCAAACCAGTACCATGAGGCGATATTCATATCCCTCTTCTCAATCGAAGCTCCCGCACCCAACCACCTCGGGGTGATGTCAGAAATCATCGAATCTAACCAACCCTTCAAATCATCCAGGGACGGAACAATAGGCAAACCCTGGTAGGGCAGTACCGAGTGTAGCGATCGACTTAGTACAACATTAATATGCTCGTTGTGACACTCTACCTCCTTGCCTCTAACCATAACCGAGTTCACCGGTTGGAACTCACTAGCATGTTTCTTAATTTTTGGGACCAACTCCCTATAGGCTAAGTAGAATTCCCGAACCCAGGAAGGGATATAATGGCCCCGTGGCCTAGTAAACTGCTTGAACTCATGATACTTGAGCGTGTCAAGAACCTCAGCATGCTTACCTTCCAAAACCTCCACAGATAGTAATTTTTCTTCTATAATGGTTCGGAAACCATCACCTTTCAATCTGTTCAGCAATCTGGGTAGAGGTGGAGCTACGGGGAGTGCAGGGGCCACTGAAAGTGGTGCCGGGTTTGGCACTGATGTGGTAGTCGGAGGAGTTGTAGCTGATGTAACTCTGATAGGTGTTCAATGAGGTTTATCCCTGAGCCTATTCTGTCGGTGAATCAAGGGTTGTTCATCTTCCAGCTCAGAAAAATCTGGCCCAATAGCTGACCCTTTTCTAGCGATATGCTTCTTTCGTTTGCCTTTATCTCCCGGTAGGAGATCTTTCTTTCTTTACTGTGAAGGACGTGATCCTTCTTCATTGATTGTAATTCCCTTTGCCTTTTTTTGAGGTGTCTTGTTTATGTTTGTGCATACCATATCTGCAAAAGATCAACAGATTAGGCGAAACTCAACTCAAGTAGAGAGAATCTTATTGCAGAAGGACTTGCCGATCCAGTCGGTGAATAGCCAAATCTCTTTGGCGATATAGGTCAAACTCGCCGAAGGAATTAGCTTGAAATCTAGACAAAGTAGCGATGAAAAAGTCTATTTGGCGAGACGCCGACTACTTTCGGCGACGACAAGGTTGTCCGCCAAAAGTATAGTGAAAGAGGGCAAAAAGGGGCATGCAAAGGGCAGTCTAAAGTCCTATCGGCGAGTCGCCGACTACTTTAGGTAATCACGAATGTGTCCGCCAAAAGTTACAGATCTCTTAACACTATGGACATGAATGAAGGGCGATCTAAGACCAGTAGGCAAACCGCCGAGTCGTTTGGCGAGCACGACCCAGCTCGCCAAATGATTCAACGTGCCTATATTTCAACCCACTTCTTAGAATCGACCTTACAAGCCCTGGAAACGAAATCAAAGGATGCATACACAAAATTTACACAAGAACCATACTTCCCATCTCCCCGGAATACTCAGACTTCTTCCGGTTTTACCATATTTGGCTATTTAACTAAGATTACCCTTAGGAATGGTGTCACCCATTCCTTCATTGAACACTTTTCATTAGTTAACACAAATATGGGCCACTTCAATTTCGTTATTTAGCACGACCAACCTAACGGCGATTGCGCAACACCCACTTCATGTTCATTCAAATCAAAGCACAAACACTAAGGGAATCGACTATTAAAGCATTTCAAACAAATTTTTTGAATTAACAATAGCATCACAACACCCTATTTGTATCAGAGAGGCTCAGCACACATCACCTTGGTACTATAATTGCAAGAGAGTGCAAAATTATCAAAAATCTAGGAAAATGTACCTTTGGTGTGATTTTGAGGAGTTTGAAACGAGGGAAAGTGAGAGATTCAAAAATTTGACCTTTGGCCTTTATATAACCGTTCAGTTCTCGGCCATTCAACGATGTTAGTCTTGTCGCCGATCAACTCGGCGATGCGCCAAACGTATACCCATCTCACCGAGTTTTACAGGACATCCCTTATTTTTGGGTCACAACGGCGGATTAAGTCGGAATTGCCGATAGGTTCGGCGATTCGCCAACCGGCACTTTTCAATATCTTTCTCACTTTAACCTACAAAATTAGCACACCATTATTCGAACAGAATAACTTAAAGCAACATCACCTTGGGTTGCCTCCCAAGAAGCGCCTTAGTTAACGTCATGGCATGACGCAAGTCCGTTCTCATTCTCTGTTATTGGGGTTAGCCCTAGTGTCACTAGGAGACCCCAATATGTCATTTGGGTGGAGATGAGGCATTGCAAAACTCAAGAGTGACCTGATTAACTGGATTGATCTAGAGTGAGATCCAATCATTTGATTCAACACGTCAACATTCTCCTTCATTTCTTCCAACACTCGATCTTGATCGGTGATCTTTTGTAGAATGATTTGAAGTGTGTCCTCAACACGATTTTTCCCCCAATCTCTAGACTTCTTCTACTCATGAGGGGGTATATACCTCCCCTTGATGTTGCATTGGACTTCCACCTCTGAGATTTCGGTGGGCAAGTCATTTAGCTGAGATGCCAGTGCGGTCAGAGTGAGGTCCTTTTGGAATCGTTGGCTCATTTCAACCAAACTGCCACTACTCTGCTCAGCCATGCTCATCTATATGGACAACTCAATGAAGAACAAAACTAAAAGTAAAGTTAGTGACACTACAACTAATAAGAACAAAAACTCTGTTAAACTAAAAATTCTCAAACAACACCACTCCCCGACAGCAGCGCCATTTTGATGCTTATCGTGACCAACGACACTAACCTACAGTAAGCACATATAGAAGTAGGTAAGGATATCAACACTTCTCAACAACTTCACTACTCAACATACCACCCCCCCACTCAAGGGTAAACCCAACTTAAGGTCAACCTTAACATATCATAAAAATCTTAATGAAGATACCATCAATCTTACCAGAACCATTCTTACCCAACTCTTCACTTCACTAAACCTATTATAATGAGAACATCTTTCAAGCCTAACTCATGACTACTAAAGATTCTCAAAAAGCCTTACCATAAAGACACAACATCCCCCACTTAGAAGGAACTCATACTAACTCTTTCAATTACACCTTCTTCAACCCTATGGTAAGATCACCACAACACTAGACTTTTATACTCATAACACCAAAGCATTTCTAAATCACCACACATTTCACAAATTCCTTCAACACATCACAAAACATCCTCATGACTAAGATGGATACTACCAACAACACGTATAACCAAAGGAATCCCATTTATACTAAAGTCATCACCATAATCTTTCACCTCACACCTACTAAGTCACCAAGTCATAGTTGGCATCACAACCAACCTTCTATCTCCCTCAACCCTTGCAACATTAAAACTTCCTCAAAGGTTACACCTAAATGACCATCACATACGGAACAAGGGAAGACGTTATAGAGAGAAACTCAATGGCACGACTAGAAGAATGAAGAAGTGAAACTTTCTTATCACCCAATAGCCTCCTATTCATAATGTGGTGTGCTTCACATTATGAACAAGACTCTACTAGATGCGGTTATGCGACAACTAAAACCATACCTAGAACCTTATGCTCTGATACCAAGTTTGTCACGACCCGAGAGCACCCCCTAGTCGTAACCGGCGTATTCGACCTCTTGGAGGTCTAATACAAGCCTCTTAGCATTCATTCATCGCATAGACAGTAAAAACCATAAGGAATTAAAAAATTTCTTTACAAAGAAGACATTTCATTTTTAAAATTAGCAAGCGGAAGACTTCTAGACTTTATACACTTATGTCTCAAACCATCTAATACTTTGAATACACCATTGGGACTAAGCCCATACAAAACTTAAGCAAATACTAGAAAGACATAAAAAAGGAACATGTAGGGTATTGTCCTCGAACCTATGAGGACTCACCAAGTCTTCATCTTCAACACCTTAGAAACCTAATCAAGTAGCCATGACATGTCACCATCTCCAAATCCCTACACTTTAGTCAAAAAGGGAAAGAAAGGGGTTAGCACAATTAAGTACTAATTATGGAGACCATGCAAAAACATGCCAAAACGGACATTTACAAGGAATAAATGCTTTCATATTATTTTGATAAAACCTTCACTTCACAAGTATAAGAGACATAATACAGGTCAATGTTCACATATAAAACCATAACCAACCATATACATACTCAACATATATTCATTTACAACCCATGCTTAACTTTAAAAGAACACACACCATTTCATTACCGTAGGACCTCTACCTAATATAACTTTAAGACACACTTGAGTGAGACAAGAAGTGACCGCCCATACAACCTCTTCAAGCACACTTAAGTGTTCCTCAAGATTACCTTAGATAAGGACATTTCCTTTATAACATAACATCAATAGACCAACATTCTTTAAGAAACCATTTAGGAGACATTCAAGCACATAAGGGGACTTTCACATAATAGTCGTTAGACTTAGGGAACTCACTTTAGTATCTTCAAAGCCTACTCGTGCCATGTGTAGATAGCATCCCATACTACTACCTACACGTTGTAGAACCTATCCAATAACTAGAGTGCACATCCCACATGATGGGAATAGACATAATCGACATAGACCATACTAGCTAGGCATGGAATCCAGAGTCTATCCTACTCCGTGGAGGTTGTCCTACTTGCCAAGGGTAGAACTAGTAACCAACCCATGTAGGCACATGGTTTAGGGATGTCCAAGGAAGTTCATTGTGCCTAATCTCATACTCAACTAGGCCACCTTCCTAACCATATCCACTCGGTGCTAGCCTTATTTCCCATAGAGTATTTCATTCACATATGTACTAGAGAGGGTTCCTTTTCTAGTTCAACTAACTCATAGTACCTCTTCCCAAGAAAGGCCCCATTTCTTAGTCATAGCCAATCAAGGTTCATAATGATAGCTCATTCAACTTTCTTAGATAAGGATTTTCATGCCGTTCTGGCTCCATCCATCTCTAAGTCTATCATTTCACTCAAGAAGGGAACATCACCCTAAGGCCCATCCTTCAAGGTTATACACTTACTTAGGAAAGCTAGACTTATGAAAGGGCACCATTTCTTACTTCTGCCGATTCAAATCTTGGCCTAGAATTCCTCTTTTAGCATTTATAGAAATGGCACCATTTCTTAGTTCTAGCCCACTTCACACATTCATGCATTCAAGACTTTGAGTAACAAGGAGAGACACTTTAGTCTACCAACCAAGTCACATCATTATCATCCAAGGATACTTCATAATCCAACATCATTTCATAAATCCATCATGAGAAATCATACTTTAAATCACAAAGCTATCCACTTTACATAAGATCATCACAAGATCACATAAACTCATTCACATCATGCCTTCACATATAGCTTCACATAAAACTATATATATAGCTTCATATAAGACTTTACATATAGCCTCATTTATATATAATAACACAACAATACAACAATACTCATACAATGCCCTTCATGGCCACAATCATAATTCCAAAGCAACAGGCAATACTTCCACCAAAGGTGGATCCAACCTAAGAAGCAATTATAGCAACATTAAGAGATCAAGCCATCTTACCACCTTTTCAAAGGTCATAAGCCAAAATACTCAATTCCCTACTAATTCAACATTATTCATAAAGTAGGTCAACTTACCATCCTTTCCAAGCCACAATCACCATCCTTAATTCTCCATAATATCACAATAGAATAACATAGATAATAGTAGAATTTAGATATACAATACAAGATAAACATAATCTAATAATCAACACAAGGACTGATTCACTATTTGCCCATGCAAGGCTCAAATCTCATATCCTTCAATTCAACATCAATTCTTCACAATTCAACATATATAATACCATATATGAACAGCCCATACCATACTAAACACAATTCTATAATCATCTACTTAATCAACACACCCACTTTATGGTGAAATTTAGAGAATTTGAGAAAACATGGGTTCATGGAGATTTCTTTCTAAAAACAATTAAATAACAATATAAATCATCATTTAAAACCTTTTTATGCAAGAACCCATGCTAGAATCGAAATTAGGACTTTAAGGTTTTTTTGAAGAACTTTGAAAATACTTTGAATTGGCTCTTTGATTAAAAACGGAATCAAAGATAAAGAGTCCCCATACCTTAATATATAGAAAGCCCACGAAAATCGATGAAAAAAGCCTCAAATTTGAAACCCTAGTTCTTCACCCTTCTTCTTCCTTGAACTAGAGAGAGTTTTTAGAGAGAGGATAATTTTGGAAATTCTAATTTGAAGAATAAAGTTATAACCCTCAATTAAATGATCTAATATACCTAAAATAATAAAAACAACTTAAAATAAATGCCCAAAAATTTAATTAGCCAAGGGGGGGGGGGGGGGGGGCGATTTACCAACCTTTATACAAGTATATCAACTACTAACACGCATGTGAAGCTCTAATTATCCTATTTCATTTTTTTTAGGGTTGTTACAATATCAATATTAAGGTGATATAGGTATTCGCCTCCATATCTATATTAATGTGTAATGTAGGTATTCGCCTCCACATCAACACATAAGGATCATAGGTAATCACCTCCATGATCAAACTAAAGGCTAATGGGTATTCACCGCTTTCCTTAGGAGTCACACATATATGAAGGGTAATCACCTCACACTCCCCATAACTAACTAATTAGGAATAGGGGGACTCACCCCATATTCCTATCATGAAAAGGTCATTTAGGGGAATCACCACAAGCCTCATCACATTCTATGTGAGAGGACCTTTCATGATATCATCTTCATGCATAAAACCATATCTATAATTCTACATTAGACATTGGTATCATCATGACTTAAGTGAATCTATCACTTCACATATTCAAGACTTTATTAGGTAGATTAGGTAGGTAAAGATCTTCCACCATAACTCTATTAATTTAAGCTTCTAATCTCCTTTAGACTTTACTCTCAAAGCCTTAGCACATCTAGATCATCACATTGGTTTTACTCTCAAAACCCTAGTGATCAAACATTCATGACTACAAGCATTGTACTTAAGCTTTGCTTCTTACTAATTTCATTCATACCTACATTTGAAGGTATTTTGATCACATCATTCATTACTAGGTGATTCTAGTCACAATTGATCATAAAGGTTCAAATCTAACTTTACATGTCAAGATTCTTCATATAGAATAGATTCTAGTTCAATTCATGATTCTATGATCCTAACTTTGATCAATTACTACACATGACATTGATTTAGGAAGGTCACCTATGAACCTTCAATTTTGCCTCTAATGGCAAAACCCACAAATATCACATTCATCAATTTAGATTAGGGTTTACCATAGAAATCACATAAATTATTCTTAATATCATAATTAAATGCTAATACAATCATAATTAGGTATTATCCACTAGATTGGAATCATACCCAAACCCTACCCACAATGCAAGCACAACCCTAGCTAGAATTGGGTTTTTGACTTCACAATTGGGGGAAACTAAGGGGACTATATGGGTGGAAGAACCCATATATGAATAACATAACATACCTTAATTCAAAGCCTTAATCAAGCTTGAAACAATGGGGTAAATTCGACCTAGGTTGCTGCCCTCTTATCTTCTCTTTTTCTTCTTCACTTCTAGAGAGAGGAGTTTTGGAGAGTATTTTGGAGTTCTTAGATGAATGAGTTAATGAATTATTTTAGGGGCCTATTAATATTATATAGGTGTTTAAATAACTAACCAACCGACCTCCCTTAACCCCTAATTAATTACTAACTTAACCCCCAAATACTTAACTTAAACTAAAATCTGAAAACTGCCCATGACCCACAAAACACCACCCACGGACTGTGGGTGGGTCTACAGGGCGTACTGGTGGTTCGTGAGTGGATTACTGTGGCTTAAAATGGCAGTCCTTTTCAGGCCTTCACCCACGACCCCCACCTACGGGGCGTGGGTCCACCTACTAGCTGTAGGTGGCCAAACGTAGGTGCTGAAATTTGACAGTTTTTGGGCTGTCTTTTGGGTCCTCCTCAAGGACCCCTTGGGTGGTCCTTGGGGGGGTCGTACCTTGACGCCCTAACCCTTAAACCCCTATTCTAAGTACAAGAATCATTTTTTATGAGTTTTAACCCTCATACAACACTCCAAAATTCTTACGAAAAGCTCTAGAACTCCATAGTTCAACTTACTAGTTTCCGGGGCGTTACAATTAGGCATATATGAGGACCACGTGAGGTATTGCTTGAGATTAAATCTTGTAGTATGAATGATGATTTCTAGGGCCTTGAGGGTAAAAGCTAATATATTGAATTATTAATGTTAAGGCTTTGATAGTGAAGCTTATATGATGATGGTAGACTATTAGATAGAATTGTTGCGGAAGTACCTTACCCACCTAATCTACCTCATGAATGTTTGAATGTATGAAGTGATACAATCACATGAGTTAGGATGATATCCATGTCTAGTGCTTGAACCTTGGGTGTGATGATTGAAAGTAAGTTTTGCACCTAAAGGATGTGAAGTAGGAGATTATGCTTGTAGTAATTGAACTACTTGAATTATGACTTTATCCATGTCCACAGTAGTCATTCTAGATGTGTTGATTTAATATGAGCTTTGACCTTGAAAGGGTAAGATATGATATTATGCATGTTTTATGAAGGTTATGTACATGCTTTAATAACACTTTGAGAGTAAAGTGAATATGCTCATGATCTAGGTGTTGTGTTGTTGAAAGGTTATTTTCATATACACACTTATGCATAAATATAATATGATGTGAAAGGTTTTCTCACAATATAGTGATCTACGGTTGAAAGACTTTCTATCCTATTGAATTTGTATGAAGGCATGGACGGTGAAAGGTTATTCTCATGCATGATCTAACGAGTTATAGTATGAGTTAGGTTGAATTAAGTGCCAAGACTTTCTTCCATAAATATGAATTTAAGTCAAGAGTTAATATGAACTCAATGGGAATTATGCTTAGCACTGAGTGGATATTGAATATGAGATGGAATCTTTTACGCTAGTTGAGTACAACTTCCCAATGAAATCTTTTACACTAGTTGAGTTCTCCTTTCCAAATGGGTTCCTTTTACCTTAGTTGAGTCTGGATTCCCAAAGTATGTATCTCATGAGATGGAAAACTTCTACCTTAGTTGAGTCTAGGTTTCTAGTAGCAATCTCCTTATCTCATAAACTACGTGCCCCCGTAGGTTACTTAGCTAATGGATCAACCTAGGCTAAGAGGATGGTTCTACCTTAGGGAAGTAGGACAACCCCTTTTCGGTGTGGGGTAGACACCGGATTTGATGTTAAGCTCACATGGTCTATGCCGGTTAAGGCTTATTCCCACAACACGAATATAAATTATGAACTATGGTTACTCAAGAAGCTTTACTTAGCATGGGTGATATTTATGGGGTCTTATTCATGCATTGCACAAGTATTCTTTGAGGGTATTCATGGTATGTTCTCTTATGTTATGATGGTCTATGTAATGAATGTGCTTATGACTTATACTTATGATGTATCCTTAGTTTGGATTGTAGCCTAGAAGGACCTTTCAATACATCTGTGACTAAAGGTGAATGTTCCCTTGTCTATGAGAAATAAGCTAAAGATGAGATCAAAAGGTGATAAATGTGAATGAGAACCTAAATTGACTTGCTTAGCATGGGTGGGATTATGGGGTCTTATTCATGCATTGCACAAGCTTGCCTTGAGGTGACTTATGTAGTGTTTCTATTATATTATGTTAAACTAGATGCATTTATAATGACTATGACTATGTTGTTATCTCTTATGGTTATAGCCTATGTCTTATGATGATGTCTCTTTTGCTTATGACCTATGTTATTGTCTCTTATGATTATAGTATGTTTCTTATGTTGACTAATGCCACTTATATGCTTATGTTGATGATTTATACTAGCCATCATATTTAATACATTATTGTACTAACGCATACTTTTGCCTACATTCTTATCAAATGTAGGGTTCATCGATATTGACTTCCATCCTCGTGGCTAGGTTTATAGTAGATGAAGAAGAGAAGTTTTGGTGAGTCCTCATAGCATCGAGGACTTGATCACCCTTTCCTTTTTTGTCTTTCTTTATATGTTGGAACTATTGTATGGGTTGTGTCCCTAAGACTTCTATGTGTTAGATGGTTTGAGACAATGTTAAAGATTTTTGCTTCATTTTATGAAACCTTGATTGTCTCTAAAAATGTTTTAAATTTCCATACTTTTCTATTATCTTATGTTGTGATATGCTAAGTGGCTTACATTGAGTCCTTCGGGGTTCTATGTGTCATATTACATCTAAAGGGTACCCCTGGGTCGTGACATTCACATATAGTAAGAACAAGAGCAACAGAAGTGTAAATACCAACACTAGCTAGAGAGGATACGCCCTTGAAAATAGACATGATTTCCCGATTAAGTTTGGACATGTAATGAGTAGTAACCTCTTTTATTAAGTTCTTAAGGTTGAAATCTCCATTCTTCATTAGTACTAAATCTAAAGATGCTTATGCTTTTCTTGTTGATTGTCATGAGATGCTTCATAAGATGAATATAGTAGAGTGATTTGGTGTTGAGTTCATGGCATACTAGTTCCAGAGATACGCCAAATTTTGGTGATGGTGTCATGGAACTACTTATGACTTGGGAAGCCTTTTCTGACTTTATCATGGATAAGTATATCCCTTAGATTTTGAGTAATATAATATTAGGAGAGATGATATCCAGAATATTGATCAAGGGAAGATGTATGTTCTTTCATATTAAGACAAATTTTGTGCTATATCTAGATATGGTACTTAACTTTTCTTCAGTCTGAAAGAGCGAATTCATCGCTTCTGAAAGGATTGAGGTCAATTTGCACATTTCAACTTTATAGGCGGTTGCATTGGCAAAATCCTTTAAGAAAGTTGCTGATTTTATGATGAGGTAGAGGGGTGAAGCATATGACTTTACAAAGGTGATAACATGCAAGAAGTTTCGTAACGGACACCTAGATAATGAAAATCATTACTTTGGAAAACATAGTTAGTAAAGTTTTCATAACATGTATGGGTTACTTAGCGAATGATCAAATTATGTTATGTCAATTGAGGTTAGAATCTCTAGCGCGATTTCATTGATTGAGGGTATATCAAAGAGGATCATGCTACGACAACTACAATAGTACAAATGCTTACTTGGTTAGAGCTTTGAAGTGTGTTACTTTTGTTATCACCTGATCTAAGAAAGAATGCAAATCGCTTAGCCTATAGAGAGAATGAATTTGATAATGTTTTGCAGTTATTCAATGGGTAGAAATGTGTGGGCTATTTGGGTACGATTTTCTCGATAGGTATGATATGTTCTAGTAGTGGATCTAAGGAACTTTCACGGTGTGTAACTAGTGTTATATGGAAATGAATATGTGGATTGTCAAGTGTGAATACTAACTAATTAAGTAGTTATCAATTGTATGACATGTAAAGATAATGAGATTCGGTGTTGCATTCACATTTGAAAAACCAACTAGTTTGTTACTATGGATGCTTGGGTTAAGCACTATTTTTAAGGAAGATTTTAGTGGTGGATCTTTGGTACGGTATTAATGCATTTAGGTTGTGAAGTATATCTTGAGGATTCTAAATAAGGACTGGTGATTTTATCTTAAGTTCCAAAGGAGTGGATTGATACCGAAATGACAAGCTTATGGGTAAAGGGAGTCCTAGTGAGTATACTTGGGTGAAGGCAATTGAAGATTTTAGTAAGAAAGTGCATACAAAATTAGGGTAGTCTTTTGAATTTGATTGGCATAAGTGGGTTTGAGGTGTCATGTCGATGAAAAGGTTGACTCTGTAATGATGCAAGGGATAACTGAGCATGATGGTAACAAGAGTTCGTGATCAATTGTGATTGAGATGCAACTATATAATAAGGATTGTTGGTTAAACTAATTTTGTCTCATAATAATGACTTGGAAGTATCTAAGATTGTGGTTTTCTACCATTTTGTGAGTAACATGGTAGCATGGAAAGCTTTAGGAGATGTTGAGACACTACTCGAATAAAAATATGGTCATAATGAAAAAATAAATAAAATTAGTGGGCTACAGTGTAACCTTCGAAAGGATGTGTGAGCAATAATATTTTTCTCTATGATTGCAAGGGATAAAAAGGTCTCTTCAGAGGGGTTAAGAATTGGGTTCAGAGACTCGTGGTTTCATCCATTTTTTTCTGGTTATGGTAATTGCGTCATGGGTTTATCAAATTAGTTAAGAACTATTGGATAACACTTGAGAAAAGAGTGTGCAGACATTCAAATCGAGTGTGATGATAAGTTCTTTTATGGTTTTGAGTTTGGTAATGAGTACAATTGAATATTTAGCGAAGGATATGTTAAGGTCAATGGAGAGGTTATCAATGATAAGCTAAGATACATGAAGTCATAAAAATCTTCAAGGTATAAGATAATATTGATAGATTAGGGGATTGAGTTACACAATTAGATTCACAATTCAATTTTTTCATTGTAAGTCTACATTTCTGGTGGTATGTTTTTTCAACTTATGGATTTGTAAAGTGAGAATGTTATTGAGCATTTGGAAGGACTTATGCATGATTTGGATCGTAAAGTTTGTTACTTTTGATTGTTAACGGACCTAAAGAAGAGTCCCACTTAAAAGTGTTGGTTTAGAATAAGGTAAATGGCCGGAGTGGTTATGATGATTGTTAGTATTGAGAGTGTAGGCTTTAGTGGAATGATGTGATGAGTATGTAGGGTCTGATAAATAGAGTATAGGTACGATCGTAATGGGGATAAGACCGGTAGATTGTGGGTAGCTAAAATCAAAGAAATGGAGTCAACTGAATGGAAATGTTTGATATGGGATCTTTGGAGGAAGGAGTTAGTGTTATCAACCTTGGTTCTGTACACTCTTATTTCACCACCTATTTTGTTATGTACATTGTTTGTAGTATGATTCATTAGTTATGCCCACACATGTTTTTACTTTTGTGGGTGGATCGCTAGCGGTAGATTGGGTGTACCGATCCTTTGATGTCCTCTTGTTTGGGTAGGATGTTCATGCACACTTGGTTATATCAGATGACATATTTGGTGTTTTCTTGGAGTTGTTGAAGTATTCTAGTGGTTCTATATGTACCACCTTGCTTATGAGAATTTATAGAAGAGCTATCCTGGTTATTTACAGTTGGCCGACGATCTTAATATTTATCTAGTCATAGCGGACATATTTCGATTATGTGTGGTTGAATGTGGGGATCATTGGGTCTAACTCTAACATTCTTAAGGGTTATCTATAATCACAACTACTAACCTAGAATTTCGACTGTTTTGTTAGAGGTTTTGTATGCTTGGGTGTATCGCTCGATGGGTGATTACTTAATCATTTCAATATTCAAGTTAGATAAGTTTGATTCTCCCTAAATGAGTACCTGATGTCTAAAGATCAAAATGTTATAACTCAAGCTCGTGAAAAGCTTATGTTGTGAGAAGGAAATATTGATAAGATCTATAATGTTTGTGCATTATGAGTGTATGATGGTTACTTCAAGTTCACTTTTGGTTATAACCAGTGTTGATTCAGAATTTTATCATTGTTATGTGAGAAAATATTTGTCCTGATGGTTCTGTCAAAGCCCTTCAGAATATGTTGTGGACTTGTGTACGATTAACTTTGGTAGTTATTAGGAATAGTTTTCGTTGTTGGTTGAGTTTACATACAACAGTAGTTATCACTTGAGCATTGATATGATCCCACTTGAGGCACTGTATAGGAGGAGGTGTAGGTCTTCAATTGATTGGTTTGATGCATGTGAGGTGAGACCTTGCGGTAATGATCTTTTGAGGAAATCGTTAGAGAAGATAAAAGTCATTCAACTTAGAGCAGGCAGAAGGAGTATGGATACCGAAAGGTCAGGGACTTGAAGAGTCCACTTGGGAGAGTAACGCTGATATGCATAAATTATATCCACACCTTTTTATCAATTCAGGTACCCTTTCTTACCCTCACCTTGTTTGGAATGTTTGAGGATGAGTGATGGGTAAATTGGTATCTAATGTATCGACTCATTTGGTCGTTTTGAGTACTAGAGCTTTTTATTTCATAAAATACTTTGTGATAGACTCTTAATGGGTATTTTGGACTATTCGTAACTACAATTATGAAATTAGTGGGGTAGTTTTAATAATTAATTTAGTTGGTGGTTAAAGAAGAAATCATTAAAACTACTAGTGGGCCACTTGCACCACTCTTATAATTAGTCATATAATAATTAGGGTAAAAAATAATATGTAGAAGAAAACAAAAGAATGGAAGAGGAGAATAACAGAAAGCAGCCTAAACGAAAGAAGAACGCGAGCGACTTAGACTTCAGGTAAATCATCAGCCAAATTTTGTATTGGGAATATTGGTATAAAATATATTATTATCATTATTATTATAATGTTGGGGATAGAATGAAATTGGGGGTGCTATGCAGATGTGTTTACGGTCGTGGTAATTCGTTACTGTGTTGAAATTCATGTGAATTCGTGCATATATTTAGGTCATATTTTAATTAGTGTGTCATAATGTTTGTTGTAATGAGAAATTAAAAGGTTGAATAATAAAAGTTGGAAACAAGTCAGTGGTAAAGTAAGAAAATTGAAACTTAGGTAAAGAATTGGATGGATCTTATGCCACCAATCATTGGACAATCATTGTCATGTCATTGGACAATGATTTAGGCTAATAGTAGGGTGGATTAATGTCTATAGTCGAAATATTGGAATATGTTAGTTTGTCAACTGTTCATGGTATGCCACTGATGTTCGTCTTTAGATAATTTATTTAGTTATCACATAATAATTTAAGTTTTAATTTATGGAAATAGGTAATTAAATATTAGGTGTATTGTATTATTAGAATACAATTAAGGTTAGGCTAATTGGAGGAATTAAGGCTTACCCTTAAGTTTGAACTTTAGGCAATTGATTATAGAATTAGGCGAGTTTTTGGGTCTAGGCTAGATGTAGAATAATATGAGTGTATATAGACTCGTTAACTTACAAATTATGCATATATACTTGATATATTGGAAAGGTTCGGAGGCATTGAGGAAAGGAATAGTATTGGAGAAGTAGCTTGCTTGACTTCGGTTCTTCGGTGGAGGTAGGTTATTATTTATTCTATTTGATAGAGAGACTCTTAATAGTGATTGATAGTCATTGAGTGATATTGTGGAATTTTCTATGTACTAGGTTGTTGTGATTTGGATAATTCATGTGTTTTTATGATTGATTTGTAACTTCAAGACGGCGAAATCCATAATCCTGAACTTGTTCCATTAAAGTGATGCCTTAAATAAAGAAGGCTTAATGAAATATTGTTAAGGAAATGGAAAGATATGAAAAAGAATGACAAATGAATTAACTATATACTTGGATTGGGTGCCACTAACCGGCACGGTATTATTGGATCAGGTGTCACGTTCCAACATGATATTATTGGATCGATCAATTTAACTAGGGAGATTTTCACTTGACTTAAGCTAATAGTAGACTCTCCATCTGAGTTAGATCTGTATAAGTTTATGGAGAGATTGTCCCCTATCGCGCATGTTTGACCCCGCTCAGCAGCAGACTATAGTAATGGTACCCGCGGGTAATGGTAATAATGGAAGAGGACGTCCATAAGGTGGGCGAGGAGGGAATCAGCGAGGCCGTGAAGGCCGGGGAAATGGTAATGCGGGTACATGAGGAGTGCATTCAGGCAACGAGGTTGTCCATCAAGATGACAGGGCTTAGTGTTATGCCTTTTTGGGAAAGATTGAGGCGGACACATCTGATGCAGTATCACAGGTACTATTCTTGTCTGTGATAGGATGGCTACTATTTTGTTTGATCCGAGTTCTACTTATTCATATGTGTCAGTTCAGTTTGCCTTGGGATTTGATGTGGTTTTTGATGTACTTGATGCCCCCATCCATATTTCTACCCCAGTTGGAGAGTCTGTCGTAGTCACCCATGTATATCATGCTTGTCCTATTTTGTTTATGTGTTATCAAACTTGGGTTGATTTGGTTATTCTAAATATGATTGACTTTGATGTAATCTTAGGCATGACTTGGTTTCCCCCTATTATGTTGTGCTTAATTGTAATACTAAGTATGCGACAATAGAGATCCCAAGTAGGGAAAATTTAGAGTGGGAAGGGATGTACAAGCCTAAGCCAGCTAAAGGTCATCTCTTTCATTCTGGTTAGGAAACTGGTGGGGCTGGGATGTTTGGGATATTTGGCTCATATTCAGGATGTTGATGCCGAGTCTCCCTCTATTTAGTCTATTCATGTAGTCTCTGAATTAGGGGTAGTTTGATTCCATTTGGGTGGTGGTTGATAGACTGACTAAGTCAGCCCACTTCATTCCGGTCAGTGTAGACTATAATGTGTAACAGTTGGCTAAAGTATATGTGAAGGAGATAGTGAGGTTGTATGGGGTGCCCCTTTTTATCATATCGGACCATGGTATGCAGTTCACATCCATGTTTTGGGGGAAAATTGCATTAGGAGTTGGGCACTCAACTGACTTTTAGCATAATTTTTCATCCACAGACAGACGAGTAGTCAGAGAGGACTATCCAAGTGTTAGAGGACATGTTGAGGGCATGCGTGATTGACTTTGGAGGGAATTGAGATAAGTTCCTACCTTTGTGTGAGTTCTCCTTTAATAACAGTTACTACTCCAGCATAGACATGACGTCATTCGATGCACTTTATGGGAGGGGATGTAGATCATCCATAGGGTGGTTTGAGACTAGAGATGTGAAACCATTAAGGGTTGATTTGGTGAAAGATTCTTAGGATATGGTAAGAAACATCTAAGCTAAGCTTCTAGCTGCCCAGAGTCGACAAAAAAAGTACGCAGACCATAAAGTAAGAGACATGACATTTCTGGATGGTGAGCAAGTTCTTCTCAAGGTGTCACCTATAAAGGGGTGATGAGATTCAGCAACAAAGGCAAGCTTAATCCTCGATACGTCGAACCATTTGAGGTTCTTGATTATGTAGGGCCAGTGGCTTATAGGTTGGCTTTACCGCCTAGCCTATCTGGGGTCCATCAAGTGTTTCATATGTCCATGTTGAAGAATTTTCATGGTGACAGAGATTACATCATTAAGTGGGACTCAGTTTGTTAGACAAAGACCTTCAATATGAGGAGGAACCGATTGCAATTCTTGATTGTGATGTCCGAAAGCTGAGGACCAAGGAGATTAAGTCTATAAAAGCCCAATGGAAGCATCGTTCGGTTGAGGAAGCTACTTGGGAAATCGAGAGGGACATGTGAGACAAGTATCCCCAGTTGTTCGACGATTCAGGTACTACTATACTCTTACCATAGCCAGTTTTTCCTAGTTATCACTCGTGGACGAGTGATGGGTAAATTTGTATCTATTGTAACGACCTATTTCCTTTGTTATGGAAAAGCCAATGCGGAAAGAATTGGGGTCAGAAAACTTTTGAGTAATGACTTGGAAATTTCTAGCCTAGTCTAGATTTGGATAAAATCTGAGTCACGTAAGGTCTAGGGAAATCTAGTAATGAATGGGGGATTTAATTATGAATTTCATCAAATGAGTGGATAGTCAAGATGTTAAGGAGCATGTACGGCTCTAAGGAATCAAATATGGGCGAATAGAACTCCCAAAACTAATTTTGGCGTGAAAGGATAGTTTGTGAACATCAAGGGTTGATGGTGTGTTGTGAAATAGGAGTTTGGAACTCAAATTCTGACTTTCTGTCTACGTGCAAGCCGCCGAAAAAGAATAAGCTCCGCCAGGGCAGGGCCGAAGTGGCGGGTTGGGTCCCCCTTTGGCGGATTGGGTCCCATTGTGGTGGGATAGTCGCGACTTAAATCAGGGAAAACCCCAAAAATGTTATTTTCTGCAAAACTGTGTTCTTGAGAACTAAGGGACAACCCATGGCAGTTTCTTGGCAATTTCGTGGGAAAAGCTCTGGTTGAACTTTAGGATCTTGGGTTTGGCCTTGGATTGATAGTTTGATTATTATTGCGGTAAATTAGGCATTGTTTTGTTGATTCTCGTGTTAATTACTTGTGTTTAGACCAAGAACAAGCGGAAAGAATCCGGAAAAGGAAGTCTCAAGTGTCTTAGAAGGATTCAAGCTTGGTTTCGTGGTAGGTGATGGTCCAATCTCCTGTTTGTGTGATATATGTCGGTTAATTGCTTCATTGTATGCATGTATGTATATGAATAGGGAAATGTGAATCGAATCTAATGAAATGATTATGTGAGAACAATTACATGCCATGAACTTGTTATTTGAGAATATGACTATGTGTATTATTCACTATGGTGTGGTTGTGATTGTGGTTGTGCTGATTTGGCCGAGTGTCATGTTCTGACACATACATTGGATCGGGTGTCACATTTTGACATATATATTGGACCGGATGTCACATATCGACACAAACACTCACATATGTATATATATATATATATTGGATCGGGTGTCACGTTTCGACACACTAACAGTTTGGGTGTGGGTTCCCTGAGAGCACAAATTGTGATTATTACATTCATGTCTACCTGTCATTGATATTGGAAATTTGTATGTTTCCCCTGAAATGATAACTGAACTATGTATTATGTATATGTGTGTTTACTATGTTGTAATTGTCTGCTTGTAGTTCACTTACTGGAGTAGCCGTGTGATTCTACCAGTACATTGTGGTTGTGCACTGATACTGCACTTGCTCATTCTTTGTTGAGTATAGGGCATCTTCAAGCGGCTACTAATAGACCTCAGTTAGGAGATCACTGATCGAGATCGGATTCAAGGGTGACTCAGTTCTTTCAGGCCTCTATGGGTCCTCTATTATTTAGTCCATTCTTTTCGGACTCAGACTCTATAGTTAGATTTATTCGTATGTTTAGTTTCGGGGTTGTACCCCTCTTTCTTAGACTTGTTGATTAGTAGAGTTTTGGTGCAATGACTTTTAGGTTCTAGAGGTTGACTTCCGCAATAGTTTGTTTAATTGTTTATTAAAAACCTTTAGAGTTTATGGGAACTCCGTTTTTATCCATCATTTAAACCTGCTTTCGCATCTTTAAATGCTTAGTTTACCATTAAGTTGCTTAGTTGGGTTGTAGTAATGGTTCTCCCACCGGAGGGTTAGTGTGGGTGCCAAACACTGTGGGCTGGGTCGTGACAATATCCTTTTGATAAGTAATATAAAAGAAATATCTATCAAAGTTTTAAATACGTTGTTAACAGTCTAAGTGGGAGAAATTTAGGATATATACTATTAATTATGTGTTTAGAAATAGTATTCTAACAAATTTAAAGATTAAATATCATAGTGGGAGATTGTTAGGGTGTATACTGTTAACCATGCATTTCGATATAGTACATTATAACAGTCGTTATGGTTAAAAGTCTAAGTGGGAGATTGTTTGGATATATACTATTAACCATATGTTTGGATATAATATTTATTATAGAATAATTATTTATTTATTTTTAAAAGATCATATATTTGTTTATGGTGTCTATTTACTTATATAGTAGATGATTTAGCATATAGAGTTTTAGCCTATACACAAAGGATTAAATCGTTAGTTCTTATAAGTATAAAGTTGTTTTGTTCACAATCGAAGATGATAATTGGACATGTCATCGATACGATTGTTGCACAAGAATATTGTAATTTATCTTGATTATGGGAATGGTATAGTTCCAACTTCTTGTGTTAGTGCATTTTGCATGTATTGAAGGGGAACAAGTACAGATAGTTGCTTTAGACTGACTGACAAAAACATATTCTCTAAACTATTAAATGTACTTATATTCTTAATCCTGATATAACTATTATGATCTGTATATGTTAATTATCGTTTTGATTTATTAAAAAGTAAGATTCTAAGATGGGTCAATAGACCTCGTAGATTGGATGATGATAATATATATTGGTGAAATAATTAGTTAGTTGACGAAATCCATGTCTCGATATAGGGATTAATTATATGCCTTTTTGAGAAGCTTATAAGGTTTCATCGTGTCAAACCTTGCAAGTGGACTTTTGAATCTGACATATGAAATAAGTTAAGCAGTGCTCTAAAGAAAATTAATCATTGAATTAAATTCGCTAGTAATGTGTAGGATTGTATGTGTGTAGAAGTATATTGAAAGAATGAAAGCATGATGGCATAAGAGCATGAAATTGATACATGTCCGAAATTATTGAAAAATGTTATATCTATAGGCGTAATGAGTTGAATGTGTTAGATCTGCATATGACATGATGCGAATCAGTAAGATAGCATGGCTTAAGCTAAAACTTAAACTAGGTGCTTCAATAATTCAATAATGAAACAATGTGCCAAGTGTGTGTGAGGTGATTTTTTATGTTCATGCAGTGTGTGCCAATCTAGAACTTACCTCGTTCGTCCTGTTAAGATAATCTAGGCTGGAAATTAGGAAATGATCACAGGCCCTTGTTCAAATAAGTCCACTTAAGCCTAAAAGGATCCAGCCAAACGAAATAAATGCTCCCTTCGATCCAAATGTTTGAGCCTAATGAATACCATTTTTTATACACCTAACTCACCTGCCCTAAAAGACTGGTTTAGCCCTGGTCCCTCCTTGGACATGTGCACCTTAACTTAGGCCAAAAGCCTAATTTGAGGATGGCTAATTCAGAAGTTACCTTAATCTTGGCCCTAGTCTGGCCTAGGACATCGTGCACCTCAACTCATAGAAAATACATAAGTTGAGGGTGGCTATGAAAAAGGAAACTGAAAGAAAAGGGTATGAAAAAAGCTGTATGTAGAAGAAGAAAAAGGAACGAAGAATGTGTAACTGAATTCAAAAGAAACAAAAAGAGTTATAATGATGTTGAATAACAAATAAAGAAGAATTAAAGCAAAACAATGAAGAATGAAAAAGTCAAAGCTGAAATAAGTCAAGGAAAAGAGCAGGAAAAAAAAAGATGTCAGAATTGGTTGAGAAAAACGGTAAATAGCCAATGTAATGTCAAGGAGGGCAGAAAAGTCACTAAAAGTACCGAAATGTATCCTACCTGACTCTGAGCCTACGTTACAAGCTAAGAAAGTCCTATAGTGATCCTAGTGACCAGTTTGGAGAGTCTATGCAGTGAAAATAAGGGCAAGCCTATGGTATTGATCACTAACTGTATTATATTTGAATTAACTTCAAAGTGTGAGTGTTACCGAATCCTTAAGCTTAAATATCAGATTTTTGTGTCAAAAAAGGATTTCTTTGTGGTAAGGGCACTAGTTATATTGTTAGAGAGTTGGTACCTTAGTGATTGTTGAAAGTGTATGTGGTGATATCTATTGGTCTGTCTATGTCATGTTTTGATCTGTATGAGTTAGCTTATTGAGTCTGAATCAAAAAAATTTCACTAAGGGAAAAAATTGATCTAAAAAGCCATGTGATTACTTTAGTTCGTATGTTTTCTTCTACATGAGTATCATTTATAGTCTTAGTGTGTCGCTTTAGGACAAACAACAATTTCAAGATTAGGGTGTTGATATACCATTAGTTTACGGTATTTTTGATGTATTTCACTTGGAGTTTGTGTGAGCCTTGGGTTGTTTGTTATTAGATATGATGGTATTTGATCTCATTTTGCAGGAAATCGGTTTAAAGAAGTTGATGTTTGATAACGACATAGGTAGCATGGATCACGTAAAAGCTTTAGAGGAGCTCGATGGACACAATGTAATGACATACCATGTGTGGAAGATCCATCAAAGTGAAGAGAAAGAAGAAAGAGGCCATTTGTGCAAATGGTCATATCATAATTTCAAGAATTCACAAAAGAAGACAACCAAACAAGGCCCTTATCTCATTAAGGGTAAATTGTAAAGACAGTGTCTTCTTTATTTTATTAGTATAAATAGTAGTCTCTTTTATTTTCGAAAGACTTAGACTATATGGTTTTTGAATGTTAAATGAACAAACTCTTTGAAGAGTGTAGTTTAAGGGTGGAATCCCTTTTAGGTTAGTCTAGCTTTAGTGTAGTTTAATCTAAATTAGTGATGGGTGAATTCCCATTATTGATTTAGGACTACTTAACCTTGATTTCACTTGAGATTGCTCATTAGTGGATTTCAATTTGAGTTGTTTCTTTTCGAATTCAAGTTTCTCTTCTTCCTTAGTTGATTGTTCATTCAATTAGCCTTTCTTTCTTCCCCTCTCATCTCTTATTTCTAATCTATCTTACTTTTGTGTTGTTTAATTCTGCATTTGATTTCAATTGGTTTCATCCCCAATTGGAATCCTTATCAACGCTGCAACGAGCTGAAACAATAGGATGTTGGCAACCTACAAGCTCACCCACGAGCCATAACTCAGTTGACGAGCCGTAGGTGGAAGTGGGTCAATGGTTCAAGAAATTCTGATCAAGTGTGGAACCACGGAGGTGACCTATGCCCCATAGATGCAGTGACAAACCGTAGAGTGGAGTCGTTAATCGATTCAGAAAGCTAAATTCCAGTACTTGAACCACGGATGTGCAGGACCGATCGTGAGTGGAACTACGAGCCGTAGGTGGAAACCGTCAATGAGATGGCCAAAATATTTGCTAACTTCTAAACTACAGAGGTGACCCACGGACCGTTGGCTGATCCACAGTCCGTCGATGGTCACCGTCAGTCAAAACTGCTAAAACCGAAATTTTCCTTATTTTCTTTTCCTACTTGATTTAGGATTTAAATACTATAAATATAAGTTGTAATTTACGTTTTTGGGTGTTAGACCTTATTGGAGACTATTTTTTTGTCTTTTGGAATTATTTTGCAAACACTTTAGCAATTTAATTCTTGAAGATCATTTATGAACTTTGCTTTAGATTTTGAATTCAAGATTTCGGTATTCATCTACTTTGATTGTAAGTTCATGATTTTTTTTATTAACAATATTATGAATTGTGAATTTTCAAGCATGAGTAGCTAAATCCACAACTAGGGTTGTGGGAACCATGAACAATTAACAAAGTGGGACTAATAATTAAGTAATTCTTGAATAGTGTTTATGCATGTACTGTTAATCCTTTCGTTTAGAATGCTTTTTAACGATGGCAAACGTTAGAACTTGCC
This sequence comes from Solanum verrucosum, assembly GCF_900185275.1. NCBI lineage: Eukaryota > Viridiplantae > Streptophyta > Magnoliopsida > Solanales > Solanaceae > Solanum > Solanum verrucosum. Next base: position 1,200,425 of record NW_026019974.1, read on the forward strand.
TCGTTCCTACTTGTCAGACAAAGGAGGTAATGAATAAGAAAATGATTAAACAACGGAGATTTAGTTAAGGACTTGTTGCTATCTAATAGCTTGACCTTAATCAATTGAAGTGAGGGCTAATACCCAACTCACTTGATGTGAAGGCTATGACGGGGTTAAGGTAAGGGTTAGTAAAGTACACACCTATAGATGGACCAAGTTGCGTGGTGAAATTCCCTACTTGGAGGACCAATCACTTAGGGATATCCTACTTACCAACCTTTCATGTCAAACACTAGGATAGGGTTACTATTAATAGGAATATTGCGTTAAAAGCTTGTGGGGAGAACTTATACCCTAGTTTTCATCTTATATTTATATCTTAAACTTCAAACTCTGTTTACTTGTTACTTAGTGATACAAATCAACAATCTGTTATTTTTTTTTCAAATCCCCCCTTTTGTTACTTTCTTCGGAAATAGTTTAGTTAAACATAGATAATTGTGAGTTAGCTTAATTCTAAACCATATTCCTCATGGGATCGACCCTAACCTGAAAGTTAGGTTCTTTATTTGGCAACGACCGCTTATACTTCTTTCGGGAGGTGTAATTTGGGCGTATCAGGTGACACTCATGACTCGTTTTGGATCGTGATAATATATTAAAATAAGTTAGTATGATTTGTCACTTTTAGTAGATAATTAATTTAGAAAAGAAAAATCAAGAGAGGAGTAGAGCGGCGACCGATGTGGGAACCAAAAACTTCACATTTAGGTAAGGATTATCTAATCTTTAATATCATATACCTAGATTTGGAATGGGATAGAAATTGTATTGACGTTATGTTAATTGGGTTTGAAAAAAAAGGTGGGAATTGATAATGATAGCAATACGTTTTGGGGGGTTTTTGGGGACAAACCTGCAGCTCAATCATTGGTTAATCATTGCCAAATGATTGAGGCATTGGTAGGTTTTAGCTATGAACAAGAGAAAATATATCATTATAGTTAACCATGGGGTTAACTTACTGTTTTCTTCCTTTTTTTCTTTCAAAAATGTCTTATAATCATCACATTCCTCCAAACCTGCTCAAATTAATTCCAAAAACTCTAAAATCATGAGATTTAGTGAAAGACAAAATTAAACCTAATCTAAAAAATCAAAAGTTCAAAATTAAACTAATTTAGATACCGATGGAGTGCCTCCCATCAAGCGCACAATTTAATGTCACAGCACGACACCGGGTACATCACCCTCTGTGTTTCCACTTCGAAGCATTTCACCCGATCTCTCCACTTTGAAGACTTGAATTTCTTACCCAACTTCAAATCATGTTTCCGTTTTGGATCGTTGGGCTAGAATGAAAGGATCACTAGGCCATGTGGGCACTGTACTTCATAATTCTTCGCCTTCAAGCGAGTGACACTCTCACTTTCAAATGAACTAAATTTGCCATATATGATTCTTTAAGCTTTTTCTTGCAACTCTAGTATCATTTCTTTGATTTCGGCATCTTGGAGTTTTATTGGCTTGGTTTGGGTGCAAATGCCCAAGATTTCATCCAAGTTAATCATAACCCCTTCTTCTTGAGACTTCAACTCTATTTCATCCTTGTTGACCTTTTAGAGAGTAGCATCACATACCCGCATTATTTTTCTCACATCGGCCTCCAAAGTATCAACTCTAAACCCAAGTCGGATCATCTCAAAACACCGACTAAGGTGAAAATTCTTAAACTCACCCCACAATTGGGACAGTTAGATTTAATTGCTTCTCACTATCTTCAAGCCTTTGAACCAAGCTTATGAGTCAAGATTGACTCACTACACCCATTTCTTCAGAATAACGCCATGGCTCATCAATATAGGGCTTACAACCCCCAATCATATCTTTATCACAAGAAGCCATTGAAACAACACAAAAGAAAACAAAGACACTATTCACAGTTTAGATAGAACCAAGAACACTAGAAATACTAAACCAATTTAATACGCCTGATTGTTCGCCGATAGTGGCGCCATTTTTGAAAACACTCAAACCACTATCTTAAACTAGTCCAAAGAGTGAGCGATCGTTGTCAATAAAAATACCCAACTAAGAGTTAGGGTTGAATCCCATGGAGAGAATAAGTTGTCGGCAATTGAAAAGATAAAGGGTAACTAGATACTAGTTTGCATCTGTCTATGAAATATACAAAATTTTCTAATTACACTGCTAACGGGGGTCAAGACGATATCAAGCAAGGGATGTATGAGAATTGAAAAAATTTAAGATTTAATCAAAACTCAATGAATCATATCAATACAATCCAAGATTAGTCAATAACAGATAGGCTAGATCATTATTATTCAACCCTATGTCTCAAGGAGTTATATCACGATATCTCCTTTCGGTCTCAATCGCGTCAACACAAAACAATCCATGACCTTAATCTAAACCTCTATTTCTACCAAGTTTATCATTCAACCAAGTAAAACCTAAATTATCTCCTTTCGGTCTCAAATCTAGGAATCAAAGTAAAAAATGATTATCAACCTAATTCCCCACTTCACAGATTCTATTTTCAAGCAACCCACAAAGATTGGAATATAAAATTGAGCATGCACTCTCAACTCATAAATTCAAATATGAAAACTAGATTGAATATACTTCATGAAATCAAACATGGAAACAAAGAATTACAAAAGCAATAGAGTAATAAATCAAATACCCAAATAGCTTTGTCTACTTCTAGCACAAAAACTCCAATTTCATGCACACAATTACACCCAGAATTCTAGAAATTAAGAATAAGGAAATGAAGAAGGGTAAAAGAAATTTACTAAGATGGAACACAATCTCTAAATCCACAAATGTAATGTGAGGCAACTTGCCTTCAATGTCTCAACCACAAAATCAAGAACAATATAAAATCTAAGTTTAGATGAGTTTTTCTCTCCCCCCAAAATCTTCTCTCTAACAATTAATAGATGATAAATTAATATCCCATCTATCCCTATTTTCTGAATTTGGGTCCAATGCTTGAGAATTTCAAAATATGCCCATGTTTGGATAGGCGGTATCCACAAAAGCGATCGAGAGTTCGCAAAGGCTGATATCACAAAAGTGAACATCCTTTCACTTAAGCAAACTCCACCTATCTTGATCAGTTCACAAAAGTAAGCCATGTATGATCACTTAAGCGATCTGTTGACTTCAGTTGATTGTTCGCAAAAGCGAACACCATCTCATAGGTGTGGCATCAGGGATCAATTTCTGGCAGGTTCATCCCTTTTTTTCAGTTTTGTACTTCATTTTTCCTCCAAGCAACAAATACCTGAGATCAACATAATTCAAAGGGTAATTAGCCTATTTCTCTGTTTGAGTGCTACAAACTTATAAGAAAAGAGCCTACAATGAGTGCAAATTCACCACTCATTACCCAACTAATCTAGTTAGTCTAAGACCATGTCTAATTTAAAGCTTTGGTGAGCTACTTATTTTTGGAGCAAGATCCTAGATTCTTCTATCTTATTTACTAGTCTCTTAGATATTCAAACAGTTTTGTTGTGTTGAACATTTATAATTCGTTTAGAGGTTTTTCCACTAATAACACGAGATTTTGTGCATTCTTTAAATCTTTCACATTTGATATATGTTTCTATGAAATCTTTATATAAGACTTATTTGTAACACCTCGGTTTTAGGAAAAGCTAAATCTAAAAAGAACTAAATTGGAAATATCCAATTTGAGAGTAGCGCAAGTTATTCTTAAATTGTGTGTTTTATATTAAATTCAAACGACCATAACATTCATTGCAGGATGAGTTAGGTGGACCATGAGGTATCAAATCGAAGGTCGTTGATTCCTCTTTCCAATGCCACCTAGTTTGCTAAATTTCGAGTTCGTTTGAGGGAGATATTCCCGTTTAAGTCCAGCCTGTCCAGTTAAGGAAATTCATCCAAATTAAGGGGGGCTATTTTGGTCTTCTCCTTACCCCACTAGGCATACAAGTTTTGTTTACTCAATTAGGGGTCAATTCTGATTAAAATCAGTTTTCACCCAAGTCTAAAGCATTCAAGAAAACTAGGGCAAACTTCAAGAGGAGATTTCAAGAAGTTTTTCAAGATTTTGAGAAATTCGCCAAGAACTTAGTTTTTTTGAGGTATGTAAGTTTTCATCGTGATGGGTTTGTTAACCCTCATGCCAATTTTGAATTCATCCATGAAGGTGAATACATTGAGTTCTTGATGGAGTTTCTTGAGGTTTTGTGCTCCATTCTTTGATAATGGGGTTCTGTTGAGTTCTTGAGGTGAGGATCTTGAGAATGAGTATTGTTCTTGAGGGACCTAAGATATTTGAATGCATATGAATATTCAATGTATGAGTTAATGTTGGTAGATAAGGAGATCTGTTTACATAGTTGAAATAAAAATACAAGTCTTTCATTGTAAGTCTACATTTGTGATAGTATGTTTTATCAAGATAAGTAATGATAGATTGCATAGGGTGTTGAGAATTTTGAAGGACTTGTTTGGGTTGTTAAACATCCTAAGGAAGGGCTTCACTTATAGTTTTTGTTTAAAGTATGATGTAAAAAGTCATGGGTTCTTGGTCAAAAGATAGGAATGGTAAAATAGTTAGAGAAAAAAACAAGAGTCTGGCATATTGAATAGTTCAGGGTATTTGGATTGTGTCTTGAGAAGAAACTATAAAGGGTTAAGGAATAAGACATGTCATATAAACTCTTGTTAGGAGTTAAAAGTTGAACTGATTTTCACCTTTGTGTTAAGATATGACTATGCTATGTGAACTGGTCTTGCACAGACTTACTAAAGGTTTAACAGTGACTTTTTCTATGATTGGGTCTTGGTATTGCTGAGAAACAGTGATGTGTGGAAGATTCTGCATTTCTATGTTTGTTTTGATTATTAAATTATGGTAGATTACTTATGGTGGCACCATAGTATGGACCTACAGTTCTACATGGTTGTTGAGGATTTTGACGGAGTTGGAGCTACTATATTGATAGACTACACAGACCGTGGTGATGTGATACGTAGACCCTTTGATGGTAAATAGGGGTTATGCGCTCATGGTATACAACATTATTGGGATGGCCAGGAAGTTCTCTATGTTTTGGCATGATGTATATGATGGTTTGAATAGTACTTGAAACTTGGTATGTGAAAAATTGTGTGGAATTGATGTTGAGTGTTATTCCATAACTCTATCTTAATTGAGAAAGAACTATCATGTATGAAATTCATTCTATTAGACTTAGATGGGACCCGTATCTATCATGAAATGCTTTCATCGAAAGAGAGAAAGCCATAGTTTAGAATTTCTAGAGGCGACAAAGTCTTTGCTAAGGAGATTTTGATACAAGTAGCAATTTTATTGGAAGGTAAATGGACGGTGTAGTTATGATGTGTTGTTAGTAGTAAACCCATTGGTTTCAATGGAGTAATAAAAAGAGTATGTGGGGTTTGATAAATTGAGTATGACCTAATAAAGCATCAGAATTTCCTAAACTTCGTGATTTAACCATTCTCAAAAATAAAATAAAAACTCAAGTAGTTTATGTTATCGTTTTTTTTGTGATGATGGTGTTCGGACCAGCATGCGCACTTTGACTATTCACTCGCTACCTGCTACATACCTCCCACCAACCTACCAAGGAAGATTTAGGAAAATGAGACGAAATCATTTGTTCCCTCTCTGCCATTTTATGTAACGAAATCACCTATCTAAATTTACAAAATACTCTTTAATTATTACTCCGTCACAAGAATCATGACCCATTTATATATTTAGTACTCCCTCTAGTTCATATTAAGTGAATTGTTGAGACTTTTTTTCATAATTCAAAATAAGTGAATAATTCCAAGTTCAAAAAAAATCTTGGGACTTTTTTGCATATTTATCCTTCATGTAATGAGGTTCTTAACTACTTTACATATAATAATACATCAAGTTGGGAATTACCAAAAGGATAATAACGGAAAGTACCCTTTAATTTATGTCCTTAAATATTTTTCTAAAGGGGCATGCCAAACCCCAACAATTCACTTAATATGGACTAGAGGGAGTAACAATTCAACTTCAAACTTCTCATTTAACTCTTAATGAAATGATTTAGAACCACATTAATTTCTATGACTTATTTTATAGTACAAATTCAGAAGTCTTTCTTTTTTCTCTTAGACACTATGTCTAGTCAAACACCTTCACATAATTGAGACACAAGGAGTAATGGTTTGTATTTATCTTATAAAGTCAATACATTTTTATAAGAAAAAGAATGTCAGTGTACTCTTCTTATATTATATTCTTTCATCAGCAAACATTCAGACAAAATGTAGAAAATCAGTATCACCATAATTGACAAATATAGAATCATAAACTTTAAATATCATAAAGTTTTTCATCCTTGGATCTCCTGACAAGTTTGGAAACCTATCGATGTACCCTACACTTGAGTGTATAGCCGAAAAATACTACAACAACAAAACAAATAGCACAGAGTTTTGAGCAGATCCATATGATACCTGACTTACTTGCAGTAAAAGTGTACAGATCCTTCCTTGAAAAGCCATAGCATTTTCATTACTATCATATGTACATGATTAATTCGCTGGCCACATGGAGAAGGCTTGGATATATGGAGGATTAGTTATATATGTCAACACCAATGCACAAAGGAGCAAAATAACTCCCATAGACACAAACCATAAGGATGCGAATGAAAAGGAACAGTGAAATTAGGAAAATCAATCCGATCTATTCCATTGCAACTGTACATGTATTTATACAAGGAGAGAGAAAAATCTAACTTATAACTACCTTAGAGCTGTCAATGTGCTGGAAGCTACAACTCACACTAACTAACAAAATAACCAACTAGTCTAACTAACTAACTAATACATTTAATTAACTAATCTAATCTCAATAGCCCCCTCCCCCCCCCCCTCAAGTTGGAGGAGTGGAAAACAGTGACAACTTGTGTAGTGCAGTAGAATGTTTAATCCCAGTTAGTGTCTTGGTCAATATGTCTGCCAGGTTATCGTTGAATCCTATGTGATGTAGTGAAATAAAGCCTGCTTGTAATAAATTTCTCACAAAATTACAGTCAACTTCGATATGCTTGATCCTTTCATGGAATACAAGATTTCGTGCAATGTGGAGAGCTAATTACCTATCACAATATACATCAATGGGGGTTGGTAAGGGGACTATAAGTTCTTTGAGAAATCTTTTAAGACAAACTAATTCACCTGCAACCTTCTCAAGGCCCTATACTCTTCCTCAGCTCAAGATAGAGATATGTTTCCTGTTTCTTTGACTTCCAACTAAGTGGATTGTTACCTAACAACACAATATACCCACTTACTGACTTTCTGAAATCAGGGCATACTGCCCAATTTGAGTCGCAATAAGCTCTAACATTGTAAGAATGATCATGCGACATGAATATGCCTAAAGTAGGGTCTGTCTTGAGATACCTTTGGAGGTGGAATGTTTCTTTTAAACGAGGTGGGGTCCTGCATAAACTAACCATGGTGTTGTACACTAGAGGATATGTCTATTCTAGAATTGGTCAGAATATTTAACTTCCCAACAAGTTTTATGTAAAATGCAGGATGTGAAAGTTGAGCGCCTTCTTTGGCATGAAGTTTTACGGCAAGATCTAATGGAGAGGTGCAGTTGCTTAGGCTGGAAACATTGTAGGTCTTTAGGAAATCAAGAACAAACTTGCAATGTGAAATTAATGAGTCCATCTTCCTTGTAAAGTACTTCCATCCCAAGGAAATAATGCACTTACCCAAGTCTTTGATCTTGAACTTATCATGTAGGAATGTTTTGAGTTCTTCTATTTCAGCTACACTTGTGCGAGTCACGATAACATCATCTACATAAACAACCACAAAAATGGTGGAGTCTGCAGTTTTCTTGTGGAAGAGAGATTAGTCATTTAGAGAGTGAGTGTAACCTTTAGTGTATAATGCTTTAGCTAGCTTGGCATACTACTGCCTGCTGGCCTATTTCCATCTATACAGTGATTTATTCAGCTTGCACATCATCCCTGATTTGCCTACTACTAAGCCTAGTGGTGCTTCCATGTATACTTCCTCATGTAACTCACCATGGAGGAATGCATTGTTCACATCAAGTTGGTAAATGCTCCATCCTTTCTTAACTGTTGTGGCTAACAAGGCTCTTCTGGTAGTCATTTTAATTACTGTTGAAAAGGTTATTCATTTTAGATGTTTTTACATCGGTGACACAAGATTTTGTGCATTTTTAATATCTTCCACACTTGATATATGTTTTTATGAAAGCTGGATATAAGACTTATTACTCTATTACTTTGCTTTTTCCGCTTTATTATTAAATGTCGTTGTTGGGTGAAACATTAACTTATATACGGGTGGGTTAGGATTAAAAAATTATAATTTATTTTCTTATGATTTTCGGATAAAAGAAGTTTCAATAAACAAGTAATTATTTGGCAGATGGCATGTAGTGCCACCATCATTAACTAATAATTGCTATCATTTTGACTACATTAATTACAATCTTCATCTAGTTTAAATTCTTTGACCAATCATATCACTTCACATTAATTGAAACAGATGAAGTAACTTTCAATTAAATTTCGTAACTCTCAGAAGTTAATGACTAATATTGTGTTATCTATATCTTGTCTTATATGAGTTTAGTTACAACCCAGATAAGAACGATATTGTGACACATTTAAACTACTACATTCTATAATACAACAGTTTTGCTTTGTGAAAAGTATTCTAATGCAAAGATCTGAAGAAGGGTTCAAGGACGGTAGAAGGGTCCATGGTCAGTGAACCCATCCTTAGACCCAAGCATTGTAAAAATTATTCTAAGGCAATGATTCACGGCCATTAGAAGTGTCACGACCCGGGATCACCCCCTAGTCGTATCCGGCGTACTCGACCTCGAAGAGGTCTAATACAAGCCTCTTAGCATTCATTCATCGCATAGACACTAAAACCATAAGGAATTAAAAACTTTCTTTACCAAGAAAACATTTCATTAAAAAAAAAACAATAGCAAGCGGAAGACTTTCTAGACCTTATACATGATGTCTCAAAACCATCTAATACTTTAGAGTACAAAATTCGGGACCAATCCCATACACAACTTAAACAATACTAAAAAGACATAAAAGAACATATGGGGTATTGTCCTCGAATATATGAGGACTCACCAAGTCTTCATCTTCAACACTTAGAAACCTATCAAATAGCCATGACATGTCACCATCTCTAAATCCCTACACTTTAGTCAAAAAGGGAAAGAAAGGGGTTAGCACAATTAAGTACTAAGTATGGAAGCCATGCAAAAACATGCTAAAAGGGACGTTTATTGGAGAAACATGCTTTTATGCCATTTGGTAAAACTTCATGAAAAAAATACAAGTATAAGAGTCACAATATCCAACCATAACCAACATACAAGTCATTAACCACTTTAGCACATACTCCACACATAACCCATTCCTTCACCTTAAACCATCCACCTCAAGTAACCCTTGGACAACACTTTGTGCAATGTATGGATAGCGTCCCATACCACCATCCACACTAAAGCATCATCCTAAGGCCACCAAATGTGAACTTACCACTTATCATGCTTCATATCACAAGCCATCATGCACAACTAGTACCAATGTACAACACATGAACATAATTGACAAGTAAGCCTTTTCATCATTTCTTGACCTCTATCTCAAGTTACCCAAAGCCACACTTAAGTGAACCATGAAGTGACCGCCCATACAATCTCTTCATACACACCTAAGTGTTCCTAAGGGTTACCATAGATAAGGAAATTTACCATTACAATATAACATACTAAGTCAATGTTCACATATAAAACCATAGCCAACCGTATACATACTCAACATATATTCATATAGAACCCATGCTTAACTTTAAAGGAACACATGTTATTTCATTACCATAGGACCTCTACCTAATATAACCTTAAGACACACTTGAGTAAGACAAGAAGTGACCGCCCATAAAACCTCTTCAAGCACACTTAAGTGTTCCTCAAGATTACCTTAGATAAGGATATTTCCTTTACAACATAACATCAATAGACCAACATTCTTTAAGAAGCCATGTTTTGGAGACATTCAAGCACATAAGGGGACTTTCACATAATAGTCGTTAGACTTAGGGAACTCACTTTAGTATCTTCAAAGCCTACTCGTGTCATGTGTAGATAGCATCCCATACTACTACCTACACGTTGTAGAACCTATCCAATAACTAGAGTGCACATCCCACATGATGGGAATAGGCATAACCGACATAGACCATACTAGCTAGGTATGGAATCCAGAGTCTATCCTACTCCGTGGAGGTTGTTCTACTTGCCAAAGGTAGAACTAGTAAGCAACCCATGTAGGCACATGGTTTAGGGGATGTCCAAGGAAGTTCATTGTGCCTAATCTCATACTTAACTAGGCCACCTTCCTAACCACATCCACTCGGTGCTAGCCTTATTTCCCATAGAGTACTCAATCACATATGTACTTAGAGAAGGTTCCTTTTCTAGTTCAACCAACTCATAGTACCTCTTCCCAAGAAAGGCCCCATTTCTTAGTCATGGCCAATCAAGGTTCATAAGGATAGCTCATTAAATCCCCCTGGAAGGGTGCCTTAGGCCTACCGATTTTTCATTAAGAGTGCCTTAAGCCTGCCGGTCCAAGGTTCATCATTTCACACATGAGAAGGGCTACCACCATTAGGTCTACCGATTTCATGGTTTTACATTTACTTAGGAAAGCTAGACTTATGAAAGGGCACCATTTCTTAGTTTTGCCGATTCAAGTCTTGGCCTAGAATTCCTCTTTTAGCATTTATAGAAAGGGCACCATTTCTTAGTTCTGCCCATTTCACACATTCATGCATTCAAGACTTTAAGTAACAAGGATGGACACTTTAGTCTACCAACCAAGTCACAACATTTTCATTTAAGGATACTTCATAATCCAACATCATTTCATATATACATCATGAGAAATCATACTTTAACTCACAATGCTATCCAGTTTACATAGGATCATCACAAGATCACATAAAACTCATTCACATCATACCTTCACATATAGCTTCACATAAAACTCATTCACATCATAGCTTCACATATAGCTTCACATAAAACTTTACATATAGCTTCATATAGGACTTTACATATAGCCTCATTCATATATCATAATATAACAATACAATAACACTCATATAATGCCCTTCATGGCCTCAATTCACAATAATACAATATTCCAACATTATGCAACAACTTCCCCAATGCCTTCATGGCTACAATTCACAATAATACCACACAAGAACAAGATATAACACTTCCACCAAAGGTGGATTCAACCTACCAACAACAATTAATTCAATAAAGAGAGTTCAAGCTTTCTTACCATAATTCAAAGCTATAGCCAAAATCACCAAAAATCCAAGCAATCACCAATACTTCACTCATAAGGCTTACCACCCTTAATTCTCCCATTATCAACAATTAATCATGAATAAACATTAAACAACACAAGAGATATCAATACAATTCACTTTACACATAATTCCATCAACTTTGAATTTATAGAAATAGACCCACTTCATAAACACATTTTGGGGTTTTGTAGAATACAAGGATTCATGGAGTTTTTCATCTTAAAACATCAAATAAAAATCAATAATATCATAACTTATCATTTGAAATCGTTTCATGCAAGAACCCATGAGTTTGAGTAGAAATTAGGCTTTTTCACAAACTTTGGAAAAGTTGAAAACCATTTGAAATTGGCTCTAGGGTGATAGCTTTCCCTAGATAAAGAACTCCCATACCTTTACTAATATTCCCCAAGAAATTTGATGAAGAAAACGTCTTGCATCCACAACCCTAGCTCCCACTTCTTCTTCTTCTTCTCTTCTTTCTCTCTTCTTCTCTTCTTCACTCAAGAACCCTAACTCTTAATCTTTTAAAATGGAACAAAAATGATCCACAATCAGCCTAACACAACAATATAACCTCAAAAGAAATGATTTGTGAAAAGACCAAAATGCCCTTAAATTTCCGGACGGACTACCTGCCAACTGCCCAACTTTCAAAGGGCATAACTCGCTCATACGAACTCGGAATCGAGCAAACTCGGTGGCGTTGGAAAGATCGTTCCAAGGGCTTTCCAAACATAACTGGAACTACTCCTGGATCATCCTGAGCTAGGGGTTATGACTGCTCAAAGTTGACCAAAAACTCACTGATTTCCACACTTGGCTGAATTTCCAGATTCTGAATTTTTTTCCAAAAATGACAACTTCCAATTTCAAGCTTCTTCATATTCATTTCAAATTGTCGGATGTTACAAGAAGGGTCCACGGACGGTAGACCCGTCTGTGGAGATTGACTTAGAAAAATAAAACTCGTTAGTTATTTTTTCAAGGTTATATGGGTCTTTTTCTATGCATCTAATACCTAAATTAGGTTAATTTAATCCTAATCCTAGACCCTATATAAATCTTTTAAGCCTAAAATTCAACCATTCTAAATTACTCTTTAAATTTCCCCAAATCCCTCCAAGTTCTTCTCCCAAAATTTTCTCTCTCTAAAAGCTTGAAGAAGAAGACTAGGATTTCAAGATCAAGTCTCCAAATTCACCATTAATCATGGGCTTTGAACTATAAGGTATGATATTCTTCATCCTTGGTGCCCTTTCCTCCATGGAATTCCTAAATTCTCCACTTTATAAAGTTAGAAATTCCCAATTGATATAATCTCATGATTTTATGAACTTTTATGCATGAATTGATCAAGTCTCCAAATTCACCTTAAAAAAATGAGACTATATCAATTCATGCATAAAAGCTCATAAATTAATCGAATAAATCAACATTTAAAAAACGCATGACATAGAGCAAAACCCTAACTCAATTGGAGATTTCTAACTTTATAAATTGAAGAATTTAGGAACTCCATGGAAGAAAGGCTCCATGAATGAAGACTATCATACTTTAGAGTTCAAAGCCCACAATTAATGGTGAATTTCGAGACTTGATCTTGAAATCCTAGTCTTCTTCTTCAAGCTTTTAGACAGAGAAATTTTTGGGAGAAGAACTTGGAGGGATTTGGGGAAATTTAAAAAGTGATTTAGAATGCTTTAATTTACGCTTAAAAGACATATATAGGGTCTAGGATTACGCTTAAAACGACCTAGTTTAGGTATTAGATGCATAGGGAAAGACCCATATAACCTTGAAAAAATAACTAACAAGTTTTATTTTTCTAAGTCAATCTCCATGGACGAGTCTGCCGTCCGTGCACCCTTCTACTGGTCGTGAACCTGTCTGTCAATCATTGCCTTAGAATAAATTTTATAAGGCTTGGGTTCAAGGATGGGTTCAGTGACAGTGGACTCTTCTATCTTCCTTGAACCCTTCCTTAGACCTTTGTCTTTGAATATTTTTCACAAGGAAAAATTGTTACATTATAGAATGTGGTAGTTTAAATGTGTCATAATTTCGTTCTTATCGGGATTGTAACTAAACTCATATAAGACAAGACATAGATAATACAATATTATGCATTAACTTCTGAGAGTTACAAAATTTAATTGAAAATTACTTCATTTATTTCAATTAATGTGAAGTAGTATAATTTTCAAAGAATTTAAAGTAAAATGACTACTGTAATTAATGTAGTCCAAATGATAGCAATTAGTAGCTAATGATGGTGACACTACATGTCATTGACAAATAATTGTTTGTTTATTGAAACTTCTCTTATCCGACAATCATAAGAAAATAAATTATAAATTTTTAATCCTAACCTACCTGTACATAAGTTAATCTTTCACCCAATAACAACATTTAATAATAACGCGGAAAAAGCAAAGTAATAGAGTAACAAGCCTTATATCAAGCTTTCATAAAAATATATATCAAGTGTGGAAGATATTAAAAATTCACAAAACCTTGTGTCACGAGTGTAAAAACATCTAAAATGAAATACTTTTTCACTAGTATTTAAAATGACCATTGTAAGAGCCTTGTTAGCCACAACAATTAAGAAAGGATGGAGCATTTATCAGCTTGATGTGAACAATGCATTCCTCCATGGTGAGTTACATATGGAAGTATACATGAAAGTACCACCAGGTTTAGTAGTAGGCAAATCAGAGATGGTGTGCAAGATGAATAAATCAATGTATGGATTGAAATAGACCAGTAGGCAGCGGTATGCCAAGCTAGCTGAAGCATTGTACACTCACTCTGTAAATGACTACTCTCTCTTCCACAAGAAAACTGCAAACTCCACTATTTTTGTGGTTGTTTATGTAGATAATGTTATCCCGTCTGGCACAAGTGTAGTTGAAATGAAAGAACTCAAAACTTTCCTACATGATAAGTTTAATATCAAAGACTTGGGTAAGTTGCACTATTTCCTGGAGGTGGAAGTACTTTACAAGGAAGATGAACTCATTATTTCACAAAGAAAGTTTGTTATTGATTTGCTATAGACCTACAATGTTTTCGGCCTAAGCTACTACACCTCTCCATTAGATCCTGGTGTAAAACTTCATGCCAAAGAAGGCCCTCAACTTTCAGATCCTTCATTTTACAGAAAACTTGTTGTGAAGTTAAATTTTCTGATTAGTACTAGAATGGACATATCATATTGTGTGCAGCACCTTAGTCAGTTTATGTAGGACTAGAGAGCCTCATTTAAAAGCATCATTCGACCTCTTAAGGTATCTCAAGACAGACCCTACTTTAGGCATATTCATGTCGGATGATCAGTCTTACAATGTTAGAGCTTAATACGACTTAGATTGGGCTGCATGCCCTGATTCCAGGAAGTCAGTAAGTGGCTATATTGTGTTGTTAGGTAACAGTCCGCTCAGTTGGAAGTCAAAGAAATGGGAAACAATATATCTATCGTCAGCTGAGGTAGGGTATAGGGCCTTGTGAAAGGTTCTAGGTGAATTAGTTTGGCTTAAAGATTTCCTGAAGAACTCAAAGTGCCCTACCAACTCCCATTGATGTATATTGTGATAGTCAATCAGCTCTCCACATTGCTCGAAATCCTGTATTCCATGAAAGGGCCAAGCATATCGAAGTTGACTGTCATTTTTGTGAAAAATTTACTACAAGCATGCTTTATTTCACTACATCACATAGGATCCAACGATCAATTGGCAGACATATTGACCAAGACAGTGACTGGGACTAAACATTATGCTGCACTACACAAGTTGTCGGTGTTTTCCACTCCTCCAACTTAAAGGGGTGGGGGGGTATTGATATTATATTAGTTAATTAAATTTTATTAGTTAATTAATTCTCAGTTAGTTAGTTAGACTAGTTGGTTATTTTGTTAGTTAGTGTGAGTAGTAGCTTCCAGGTCATTGACAACTATAAGGTAGTTACCAGTTAGATATTTTCTTTCTCTTCTTGTATAAATACGTGTACAGTTGCAATGGAATAGATCGGATTGATTTTCCCAATTTCACTGTTCCTCTTCATTCGCATCCTTATGGTTTGTGTCTAAGGGAGTCATTTTACTCCTCTGTGCATTGGTGTTGACATATATAAGTAATCCTCCCTATATCCAAGCCTCCTCTATGTGGCCAATGCATTAATCATGTACATATGATAGTAATGAAAATGATGTGGCTTTTCAAGGAAGGATATATACACCTTTTTCAACAAGCAAGTAGGGTATCACTATGGATCTGCTCAAAACTCTGTGCCATTTGTTTTGTTGCCTCCCTTGCCGGAGTATTTTTTGGCTATACACTTTAAGTGTAGGGTGCATCGATAGGTTTCCAAGGATGAATAACTTTAGGATATTTAAAGTTTATGATTCTATTTTCAGTTATGATGATACTGATTTTCTACATTTTGTCTGAATGTTTGCTGATGAAAGAATATAATATAGTAAGAGTACCCTGGCATTCTTCTTCTTATAAAAATGATATGTTGACTTTATAAGATAAATACAAACAATTACTCCATGTGTCCCAATTATGTGAAAGTGTTTGACTAGGCATAGTGTTTAAGAGAAAAAAAGAAAGACTTTTGCATTTGTAGTCTAAAATAAGTCATAGAAATTAATGTAGTTCTAAATCATCTCATTAAGAGTTAAATGAGAAGTTTGGAGTTAAATTGTTACCCCCTCTAGTCCATATTAAGTGAATTGTTGGGATTTGGCATGCCCCTTTATAAAAATATTTAAGGACTTCAATTAAAGGCTACTTTCCACTATTACCCTTGTCGCGCCCCATTTTTCACAAATTGGGTTTCGGTGCACGACCTAACAACTCTTTTGGGTTTGAATGAAATGAAGAGTCGTTACCTAACGAATTAGGGCACATTAGGGCACCTATATAGCGTAATTAAATCTAACTTAAAGTTCAACGAACTAGAGATTGGATAAGGTTTCAAATTTCATCGAGGGAAAGGTGTTAAGCATCCCTCAAGGTCCACAAAGGTGGGTCCCAGCCGAATCTCATGCAACTTATGTGGTGGTTACAAGTAGCAATTAAGGTCAGATATTGGAAAGATTACAGCATCATCAAACAAGCAAGAGTAAGGGTATCTTCTTAGTAGAATATTTGACTTGAATTAAAGGGCACAAAAATGGCATTTTTAATGAGGTACAAATCTAAAAAATCATAAAGAATTGATTCAAACTCTCAGAAAATCTCAACTCATGTTCGAGATGAAATCTTCATACGCATTATTGATTTATCATAAAGAACAAGCCTAGCATGTAAAAATCAGTCAAAACTAAGAACTTTAATGAAACGAGATTTTAGTCAGAACGAGAACGAACCTGGATGGATCTTTTATCTAAAATTTGGGAAATTAACAAAGCGTTTAGCTTGATTAATTGTTCTCTTAGCTTCTGCCCAGAGCTTTAGTATTCTTGTCGTTCGCCTACCGGAGCTCGGCATTGTTGTCTGGCTGCTAAAGTTTCGCGGCTGCTCACCTCCGCTGGTGGTTGCCGAATGAGGAAAAGGTGAGAGGAATGAGGTCGCCTAGATGTTGTTGTCCGCGTCGCTTAACCTCGCCGGAGCTCGCCATTGTTGGTTGCTCTCGCTAAGCTGCTATTCGCCTGGGACTGGTTGTTCTCACCGTTCGGGGTTACTGGCTCTCCTGGCTGCAGGTTGCTGCCGGAGCTGCTGTCATTGCTGTCACGACAGCAGAAGAGAGGAGAATAGAGAAGGCGGAGGGACGAGAGGCGGAGAGGAGAAGAGAGCGACCCCTCCTCTGGTTCACGCCGGAGGTTCACCATACCTAGTGGAATTGAGAGAGAGAGGCGGCAAATTTCCATAGTGGCTTTCCGGTTCTTGCGGAGGCAACGATCTGGGAAGAAAAGAGAAGAGAAGCGGCGCTTTGGAGAAGAGAGGGAGAATGAATGGAAAAAATTGTAGGGTTTTGGTCTTTTTTTAGGAAATAAAAGCTTGCTAGAACCAATCTGTTGATTTAGATTGAGATGAGAGGTTAAGACTAAAAGAAATAAGATCGACGGTCAAGATTAACATATGGGGTTGGGTTGAAATCTGAAATTTTAATGAATTGGCTATAATTGAAAATGGATTAAGAATTGGCCACAATTGAAATTAATAATGGCTACAATTGAAATAAATTGGAATTGGAGTGGCTAGAATTGAAAGGAATTAGAACAGAATAGGCTAAAATTTAAATAATTTAGAGGAATTTGAAGGAAATGCTATCCAATTAAAATACTACCTATATTAATATATTAAAATCACTTAAATTCTAAAACATTTGAGTAAAATAATTATTTCGAGTTTAACTATTATAATAACTTAATAGGTTTTGGAAATAGATATATTTTTATTTAGATAAAGTCAATTAAAATCTTAAACACGAAATATATTTTAAAAATACGTAATTAATCGAATAGCACTTCCAAATGGGTTATTGGTCGGTCAAATTGGGTGGCAACAGATGCCCCTTGGTTGCTTGAGAATGAAGAATGAATTGTCGGGCAACTAATGTGGACTTAGTAGCCGATTTTTTCTGACCGACGAGAGATGTCAATGGGATCAATTGAAACGATATAGAGTTGGAAAAGGGTACGATTGAGACTTTGGTATTAAGTCGCCTACATAACTCTGGTTATACGAGAATCAGGTCATGCGTAGTTCTAGATTTAGGAACAAACAAAGCTCCTAAAAATGAAGTAACTGTACGATATTCGAATGGGAACGATAGCATCTTGAATAGATAAGATTAGTGTAGCGAGAAGAGCATGACAAAGTGATCTCTAGCTTAAGCAAGGATTAGATGAAAAAAAGTAATACGAGTAGCAAATAATTGAGAG
Organism: Solanum verrucosum; assembly: GCF_900185275.1. Taxonomy (NCBI): domain Eukaryota; kingdom Viridiplantae; phylum Streptophyta; class Magnoliopsida; order Solanales; family Solanaceae; genus Solanum; species Solanum verrucosum. The sequence continues at coordinate 1,218,792 of NW_026019974.1, forward strand.
AGCCTTTGTTGCGATAGACAAATGTACATGATAATCATAGCTGAGAGAGAGATCGATCTCGCCTGCAATTTCTAATATGACTAGATAAAATGTTAGCTTATAAATATGAAAAGTGTGAACCAACATGATAAAAATATAAGTTCTAGAAAATAATAATGACAAGAGGAGATAGGAAGACGTATCTGATTTGAGAGATATAGTGCAAACCCTGATAAACTTTGGGTTAGCTTCTTGAAAAATTGCGACCCATCTCCGAAGAATAATGTTAACCTAAGCATCCTATTGTAAGGAGGCAGATCCTAAATGTCCTATTGTAAAGCGGACGAGCATAATGTTGTATTGTAAGGCGGACGAGCCTAAATGTCGTATTGTAAGATGGACGAGCCTGATGTCCTATTGTAAGGCGGACAAGCATGATGTCCTATTGTAAGGCGGACGAGCCTAATGTCCTATTGTAAGGCGGACGAACCTAAATGTCATATTGTATGGCAGACGAGCCTGATTTCCTATTGTAAGGCGGGCGAGCCTAAGGTCGTATTGTAAAGCAGACGAGCCTGTGAATATTTTGTAGGTCACAATAGCAAGTTGATAATAGCATCTTCGAAATAGTCAAACGGTAGCTTCATTAAAATAGTAGCTCCTTATGTCAAATCTATTCCTGCATCCAGAGAAAAATCGTAAATTTGAAAATAAAGATTAGGTCATACATGTGCTTGCTTTGATTTCGGAATTGCACTTTATTGTGATGAAATTTTTGAGGATTTCTCAAAAATTTCTGCCCTAGTTTAGAGTATAAGATATATACTAACTTTATTAAATATTGTCATGAAATTTTTAAGGTTTCCTAAAAAATTCTGCCCAGTTTCATTAGCGGGGGATTTTGTGATCCTACTTCACTCGAAGAAGATTATTAGTTCAGAAAAGTGATTATCTTGTAATTGGACATTGAAGCTCGACTTTGAATCTGAACGACAATTATGCTAAAGGCTGGACCAATTAGCCTAGATTTAAATTTGGAAAAGAATGTTTTGAATGACCATGGGAAAGAAGAGAAATTTATTTGATAGAGACCGGACCCAACAAAGGGTTGCCTACGTATCCAAAAAGGAAATCAGGTCAAACGTAGTTCATGAGTACAAGGAAGAAATGAACAGAATAAAAAAAAGCTTTCGGCATAAGATCTAAGAACAATAGAGACACTTTACTCATAAAAGTCTTGTCCTACCTCCTCAATTTCTTTGATGCGATTTGTGCTTTTGTGTCAATGGCCTCGAATATATCTCTGTAGGATCTCCTTGAACGATGACTGCATTCGATGTAGAAGGATTGCAATTGTTGTTTAGCGGTCCTTGTTGCACTATAAATTTTCCTTTTTCAATCATATTCTGGATCTTATTTTTCAATGCTAGGCATTCCTCGGTGTCATGACCTTGAATATTTGAATGATACACACAATTCTCGGATAGATCCAAAGTTGAAGAAGAGTGCTTAGGGATCCATCCTTCTCTTGGCTTCAAAAGTCCTTTAGCCCATAATCTTTGAAAAATGCTAAGTCAAAGTTATCATTAAGGGAGTAAAGGTACGAGGCTTCCTTACCTTAAGTTGAGATACTCGCGGATTGTAAGGCTTGAAATGCATGTCACATGAATCAAAGATAGCATGAACTAGCTCAGTATTATGATTGCTTCGTTTCAGAGGTATAGAGGTTGATGCATCCTTGTTCATTTCATCTAATGAAGTTTTTAGGACTTGAATAGGAGTTTGTGCATCAACAATTCTTCCAAACTGAATGCCATATTCTAATTCTTTTCCAATTTGAATAGGACTGTCGAAACTCTGAATACCCACAAAGAACAGGGTTTTGTAGTAAATACCATCAAGTGATCTGATGAGAGTTTGGACCAACTCATCTTCATGCAATGAATGGCATATCTTGAAAGCTTACATTCTCCATTGTATGACATATTCCTCAAACGATTTATGACTCGATTTCTTTACTTTGAGCGAATCCAACATTGTAGGATCAATCTTAGTGTTAAGCTTGTATTGATCTACAAAGTCTTGAGTCATATCTTCTCATGCGATCCATTTGTCAAAGTCTTGCTTGATGTACAAGGTGAAGGCTATTCCTGATAAACTTTTAATAAACAGTCTCATCAAGAGAGGTTCATTATTTTCTAAGCCAACTAATCTGCTGCAGAAATCCTTGAGATGTGCAATTGGGTCTCCATGTCCGTCGAAGATGTTGATTTTCAGAATTTTAAATCCTGATGGCAATTCAATTCTTGGGTGCAGACATAATTTCTCATACCTCATGTCATGAGTAGGTTTTGAGTTTAGTCTTACATTCACCTTCTCCTCTAAGTAATGTATTTTTTTGTTGTAGTGCATCTAGCTTAGACTTCTCCATTTTGTCATGTATTCTCTCACTTCGCAAAACATAAGAATTGATGTGTGTCGTAGATATTTGTTGAGAGATGGTGTGAGCAGGAACGAAACGAGGAGAGGTAGTCCAAAAGGTGTTTTGTGTTGGATGAGAAGAAAGGTGATTGGAATTTTTTCGAATGTTGAATATATTTGTCATATTGCAGATTCTTAGTTGAGCTAAAGTCCAAATACTAGACAACCCTTAAGCAAAGTAAATCAAATACAAGCATGAGGTAGCACATAACAAGCCAAAATTATAATCTCAAATGAGTGACGCAATACTCTCAGAGTGGGACAAATAACTGAAAGAGAAAAATAAAGGTCGCATAATTGATTCAAGCCAAATTTAGAGTCAAAGAAAATTCTTAACTCTGTTTGACATAATTTGGCTTGATTTAATTATTATGATCACATTGGCACATAATATGCAATTTGTCTACAGGGTGTTGAGGTCCTTTAAACGACAGGGTGGATACTAATAGCGTGAATTTACACCAAGGATCAAACCACCCAAAGTATATGCAGCATGTATGACCTAATTGAGATCTCTAAGAATTGGTTCGACACGGACTTGAAGAGGTTCTATGTGAGAAGGCACATGGTTCTACAGTAGTAAAACTATCCACATCTATCATGCCTCAGCCATCTCTCTAATATATGGTATTTGAAAAGAATTAGAGTATTTATGAGATGTGCAAAGTTTCACACCATCACGAGAAAAATATATAAAAAAAAAAGAGGGTCCCAATTGTGGAAAGTATGAGCGGAATGCCAGTTTATCGTAGCAATAAACACTTAGCATGTAGATGGAAAGCAGTAACAAATAAACAGTTATAGAAAGCAGTAAATAAATAAATACATAAATAAGCATGCAAACACATAAAGGAATTAAGCAAATAAGGGAAGGAAATAGAGATTAAACATGGACATAACAAATAAGAGAAATGGGAAAGGATTAAGCATGAAAGTAAGCGAATACGTAATTTAGACATGGAATAACAATAAAAGGAAAGAAAATAACAAATTAGAATTGAAATAGCACGACAACAAGAAAAATACACAAAAGCGAATAAACCCCACATAAGGCATGAAACACGTAATGGTAAGAACCTAGTTATCCCCAGCAGAGATGTCATTATGTCGCGCCCCATTTTTCACAAAATGGGTTTCTATGCACGACCTAACAACTCTTTTAGGTTTGAATGAAATGAATAGTCGCCACCGAACGAATTAAGGCGCGTTATGGCACTCTAACTAGCCTAACTAAATCTAACTTAAAGGTCAACAAACCAGAGATCGGGTAAGGGTTCAAATTTCCTCAAGGGGAATGTGTTAAGCATCCCTCGAGGTCCACAAAGGTGGGTCCCGACCGCATCTCATTCAATTTATGTGGGGGGTTACAAGTAGCAATTAAGGTCAGATATCGAAAAGATTACAGCATCATCAAGCAAGCAAGAGTAAGGCTATCTTCTTAGTAGAATATTTGACTTGAATTAAAGGGCACAAAAATGGCATTTTTAATGAGGTACAAATCCGAAAAATCATAAAGAATTGCTTCAAACTATCAGAAAAATCTCAACTCATGTTCAAGATGAAATTTGCCTAATCATTATTGATTTTTCATAAAGAACAAGCCTAGCATGTAAAAATCAGCCAAAACTAAGAACTTTAAAGAAATGAGATTTTAGTCGGAACATGAACGAACCTGGACGGATATTTATCTAAAATTTGGGAAATTACCGGAGTTTTTAGCTTGTATAATTGTTCTCATAGCTGCTGGCCGGAGCTTTAATGTTCTTGTCGTCTGTATGTCGGAGCCCGCCATATCTGTCCGGCTACTGGAGTTTTGCAGGCCGCGGTATTGCCGGATAATGAAAAGGCGAGTGGAAGGAGGTCGCCTGACTGCTGCTTTCCATGTAGCTTTTCCTCGTCGGAGCTCGCCATTGTTGGTTGCTCTCGCTAAGCTGCTAGTCACCTGGGACTGGCTGTTCTCGCCGCCTGGAGCTGCTGGCTCGCCTGACTGTTGGTTGCTGCCGGCGGCTTTTGCCAGAGCTATTGTCGTTGTTGTCATGGCAGCGAGAAGAGAGGAGAATAGAGAAGGCGGAGGGACGAGAGGCGGAGAGGAGAGGAGAGCGACCCCTCCTCTGGTTCACGCCGGAGGTTTGCCATAGCCGGTGGAATTGAGAGAGAGAAGCGGTGATCTGGGGAAGAAGAGAGAGGAGGAGCGAAGCTTTGGAGAAGAGAGGGAGAATGAATGGAAAAAATTGTAGGGTTTTGGTCTTTTTTTAGGAAATAAAAGTTTGATAGAACCGGTCCATTGATTTAGATTGAGATGAGAGGTTAAGATTAAAAGATATGATATCGACGGTCAGGATTAACATATGGGGTTGGTTGAAATCTGAAATTTTAATGAATTGGTTATAATTGAAAATGGAATAAGAATGGGCCACAATTGAAATTAGTAATGACTACAAGTGAAATAATTGGAATTGGAGTGGCTAGAATTGAAAGGATTTAGAACAAAATAGGCTAAAATTTAAATAATTTAAAGGAAATTTAAGGAAATGCTATCCAATTAAAATACTACCTATATTAAAATATTAAAATCATTTAAATTTTAAAACATTTGAGTAAAATAATTATTTTGAGTTTAACTATTATAATAACTTAATAATTTTTGAAATAGATATATTTTTATTTAGATAAAATTAATTAAAATTTTAAACACGAAATATATTTTAAAAATACGTATTTAATCGAATAGCACTTCCGAAGGGGTTATTGGTCGGTCAAAATTGGGTGTCAACAACCCTTTTGGTTATTCCCAAATTGTTGTACTATAATACGTAATGTAGTTAAGAACCTCATTACATGAAGGATAAATATGAAAACAAAGTCTCAACAATTCAGTTAATATGAACTAGAAGGAGTACTACATATAAAATGGGTCATGATTTTTGTGACGGAGTTAAAAGAAAAGAGTGTCGCATAAATTTGGACTGATGAAACAGGTGATTTCGTTACATAAATTGGGGTAGAGGGAACAAATGATTTCGTCGCATTTGCCTAAATCTTCCTTGCTAGGTTGGTGGGAGGTACGTAGGCCGTAATAGGTAGCTAGTGAATAGTCAAAGTGCGCATGCTGGTCCGGACACCATCATCACAAAAAAAGATAACACAAGATGTGCATTATGGTACAATAATATGTCTTATGTATTTGTGCAAAATGATTGCTTTGATGAACATTTACAATTTTCTAGTGAGAAAACTCTCTTTCAGCATATATAGTATCTTGTATGATAGATAAATTTACATTTTTGAATTGAAATATACATGTACATGCATCACATAAATAATAATCACAAAATATAAAGGAAAAAAATCACTTAAATATTATTAGTGAAAATTGCTAATAATAGAAGTACTCCTTGTGGAACTCGAAACGTGTGGATGTCTTGTAAGTTAATTCTTGTGATAGCTTCTTCAACTCCTTTGCCAAGACAGGCATCCCACAGTAGAAGACTCCTGCATATCAGTTTAATTTGTCAGTCTCCAGTTTCATTTTGCACTTTTTTTTAAAAAAAATTATGTTATATATAGTGTCTCTTTCTTTTTTAATATTCAATGTTAATTGGGAAATGCCCGGTTGGATGCTCTACCTTGTAAATGCTTCAATAAGATAAATACTTTCTGGTGTTAGTTGATGTAAGGGGATGTTTGGTTACTGGTTAGAGTTATGCAGGTATTAGTTATGCATGTATTAGTTATGCAGGTAATAGTTATGTAAGTATTATAAGTTGTGTAGGGTTTAGTTATGCAAGTAGTAGTTATGCATGTATTAGTTATGCAGGTATTAATTATGCAGGGTTTAGTTACGTTGGATTTAGTTATGCGGATATTAGTGATGTAGGTATTATTTGATTATATAGAGATTACAATACGTTATTATAGTAAATATTCTATAAATATATTTTACATATTGTTTATACAATTTTAATATACCAAATATATGAATTAGAATATGATTAACATGTGTGCCGACAAAATATATACCACCCAAATTGTAATATTAATAAAATATTTTTGGAATCCAAATGTAAACAAAAAGAAAAGGTGATTGTGTGTTAAAAAGAAAAAAGAAATAAAAATTAAGAATGGAGTACAGTTAAGTTCTCAATAAAAAAAAATTAATAGGAGTAAATACATAATTTACTATTTTAATACATGTATAATTAATACCTGCATAACTTATTCGACCTTTTATCCCACATAACTTATACATAGATTCCCTCATAAGTTGTGTTGGTATTAATTATGTAGGACTACAAAGAACGTAACCAAACACCGTATAAAATTAATATATGAATAATTTTATACAGCTTTTAGAATCCTACCAACCAAACATGGTATAAGTTCTGTTGACTTTTCTACCTATTAAAAACTTCTACCAAACATAGTGAAACTAATACAACTTTTAATACATGAATAAAATGGACTCTTATACAGTAACCAAACGGCCCTAATTGTTTGAATATTTCATGAACTATGAAGAGTTTACTATTCATGACTTCCATAATAACTGATCTATGCCTTTAGGTCCTTTCTAATTGTAGAGTTATGTCCACTCTGTTTTTATCTAATCAACGACCATGTTGTTCTTTGGATATAGCAATATTGCTGCATTTTTTAGATTCTTCTTCAAGCTTGTATATAACTTTTGAGAGAAAATGGCCAAATGACCCCCAAATAATTTTTCTAAAGACTTATTTAGAACATATATAACAAATTAAATTTATTGCTAAAAAAATATACACATTACTTCTTCATTTTTAAAGTCATGGACTCAAGAGTAACATAGTCTAAGTGAAGTAATTATATATTTTTTTAAAAAATCAAATTTATTAGAAGGAACTGAAACAAAATAATTTTTTCTACTTTTTTAAAGAAGGTTCCTACATGTTATCCTAAAACCCATGATGAATTAAAACTAAAAACTCAAATTATAATTTAACCATGAACATTTTAGAGGGAGAAAGAGTGGGGAAGAGAGAGAGGTTTCTCAAATTGGTGTTACAAATTGGTCTCAAATTAGTTTGCTCATCCACAATGGTTCTGAGTCGACGACGGAATAGTCGGAGGTTAAATCTGATCTCGTCATGACCCATTCAATGTGTATTTGGAATTTTCTAATGAATAAAATCAAACAAAATGTAAAAAAAATATGAAAAGATTGTTGAATTGGTTGAATGAAAGATTTGATTAAGGCCGCTATCTTCTAGGCTCTAGAGATTCAAAGTGGATGAAAACCTTACCAAAATTTCCGTCCTTGTAAAATGTTAGAGATATAGAAATTTATTGAGGTTAAAAATGATGTTTATTATAGTTAGGGTCGAAGAAATAATTGAAGAAGAAAGGAGGAGGAATGAGGAGACTTTTTTTTAAAAAAAAATTATTAAATGGTGAAATACACGTGTCACATGCTTGTTGATAGGTGCTTATGTTTCTTGATGTTTTGATGATCTCCTCACAAGTGCAGGGACTAGGTCCTCTACAGAGTATAAATACTCATCCACAGGTCAAAGTGTTGTACAGCTGGAAAGCTGTCTGCGTCAGAATGTTGGTGAAGCTGTAGAGTACTCCACCAATCAGAACCGACGAGGTTGCTTGTTCATTGGATAATAACTTTTCATGTCTAAATATATCCAAGGAAAAAAAACAAATTATCTCATTCATTCAAAGAGAGATACTTTCAAGCTTCAAAACAACAAGGGACCTGATAGAAGTGCTTCGATTGCTTTCTGTACTAGTTGTAGTTTTTCTTGCTTGTAATAGTTCTTATATTGTAGGATTCGTTTCACTTGTGAAAGAAACGTTTCAAACTTGTTTGAATCATTCTAAGAACTAGGTTAAGGGTAACGTAGGTTGTTACTCTAAAAGTCTATATTAATCGGTCAGGATTACTATAGTGGGCAGTGTTGTATATGCACTGGCTCAGCTAAGTAATAAGAGGTATTGCTTAGTGTGGATCTTTTTGTAAATTGGCTTTTACTTTTTCTTGGAGAAGATTAGTGGAAGCAGTTCGAAAAGTCCTGTTGAGAACAGGTCGTGGTTTTACTCCCTTGAGTATGGAGTTTCCACGTAAAGTTGTTTGTGCAATCTTTACTTTCAGCATTTATTTTTGTTTGTTATTGTAACTGTGCTGAGGACCTGGTCCCATCAAAATCGGTGGACGCATACATTCCAACAAGTGGTATCAGAGCTTGACTTTTCAATTTGGTTAACACCTAGAAAAGAAAAGATCCAGAAGGAATGGCTGCCCCACCCAATATGGAGGAAGGTAAGTTTTCTACCAGGCCACCTCGCTTTAATGGTCAATACTACGGATGGTGGAAAAATCGAATACACGACTACATCAACGTTGAGGATACGGAGCTGTGGGACATTATTCTTGATGGACCGTATATTCCTACAAAGGAGGTGAAGGATGGAGAGCTCACCACTACTACTGTCGAAACAAGAAAAGAGTACAATGAAGCAGATAGGAAGAAGATAGAAAAGAACTACAAAGCAAAGAAGATTCTGGTGTGTGTGTGGAATTGGAGCAGACGAATACAACAGAATTTCTGCTTGTGAGACTGCCAAAGAGATATGGCCCTGTCTTCAAACAACCCATGAAGGAACCCAGCGAATGAAAGAGTCTAAGGTTGATATGCTCACCACTCAGTACGAAAATTTCATTATGAAGGAAGGGGAAACCATATTTGAGATGAACTCAAGATTCACCTCTATCACCAATGAGCTGAGAGGCCTAGGTGAGCCTATTCCTGTCAGTAAGCAAATTCATAAGATCCTCAAAGTGCTTCCTAAATCTTGGGAAACCAAGGTGGATGCCATAACATAAGCCAAAGATTTAATGACTCTTCCCATGGATGAACTGATTGGGAATCTTCTGACCTACGAGATGAACAAGAAATAGGGGACGACTGTGAAGGAAGGAAAGAAGGAAAAGTCTATTGCATTGAAAACATCTCAAAGTGAGGTGACTGAAGAGGAGGATGAGATGGTGTATGTCACTAGAAGATTTCAAAAAATCTTAAAGAAGCATGAAGGCTTCCAAAAGAAAACCCCTTCTAGCAGAACTGCTACTGCAAATGATCTTTGCCATAAATGTGGCAAGCCTGGTCATTTCATAAGGGACTGCCCCAATCAAAAGCTGGAAAATCATGACACCAGACCTCGCAAGAAGGACGTGGTCCTAGACCATGTTCGAAGGAAGGCACATGTTGATCAGTTGGTGAGAAAATCCTTTGCTGTTTGGGGAAACGATTCAAGTGAATCAGAAGAAGATGCAGAAAGTCATGAGGATGTTTCAATGATGGATATTGAAAATGATGAAAGCGTTTTCAACTCCATTTTCTCCCTGATGGCAAAATCTGATGATGAAGAGGATTCAGACGAGGTAACTCTCTTTGATCTTAAGGATGATCTAGATACTATGCCTATTGAAAACTTGAGGAAACTTGCCTGCTTATTGACTCTGTTGATGAACGAACCACAGAAAACTTAATGTTGAATAAAAAATTAAGTTCGTGTGAGGATGAGAAGTTTGCTCTCTTGTCTCAAGTTTCTGAAATGAGTCTAAGGATAGGTACTCTAGAAACTAGCAACATAATACCTGAGGAGGACCCTGGTACCTCAGTAGGTGGAAAGAGAAAGCTTAGCATTTTTGAGGAAGAACTGGAAGAAAAGCTAAAAAATTCTGAGTCTAAGCTAGTTGCTTCCCTTGAAACTAATTCTCAACTGAGAAAGGATCTGAGTAAGGTCAAGGAGGAGTTAAGCCACTCTCTAAAATGGACTGACTCCTCTAAGATACTCTCTAATCTGTCTAATTAGAGTTTCAATGGAAAGAGAGGGTTGGAACTCAGACCAATAGAACCACTTTATAATCCTCATAGCAAATATGTGTATGTATCTGACAACCTTTTGTGTACTCACTGTGGTCGAAATGGTCATTTGAAAGAGAAATTTGAGAGTCTGAGAAAAGCTAAAGAAAGGCATGTGAAATTTGTTAGATCTAAAAATGATGTTAAAAAGGGACACAAGGGACCTGGTCCCCTTTATCCTTTCAGTAAGAACACATTGCCTCCCTGGACGGAAAGGTTTCTTATCAAGCCTTTTGATAGTTATTGGGAACTCCATTTGAAGTGGGTTCCTAAATCTAACAAGTGATTCTTATGCAGAAGAGAGGAAGGAGTCAATGCTGGTACTTGGAGAATGTATGCTCAAGACACATGATTGGAGACACTTCAAACTTCCTCTCTTTGAAAGCACACCAAGGTGGTGGTGTGTCATTTGGTGGTGGAAATAAGGGCTCTATCCTTGGTATAGGCAGGATAGGGAGATCTGCTGATAATTCAATAAATAATGTACACTATGTGGAGGATTTAAAATACAATCTTTTGAGCATATCACAAATCTATAATAGAGGAAATGAAGTCAAGTTCGTGGCTGATAAATGTTTGGTTACAAATCGCATTACTAAAAGGGTTGTCACGTCTGCTACTAGAGTTAAAAATATGTATGTTGCAGATCTGGATTCCATTAAGGGAGATGATCTGTCCTGTTTAAGTGCTCAAGCTGATGATGCAGATCTATGGCATCGGCGACTAGGTCATGTGAGTACTTCGTTACTGAACAAACTTATTACAGTGGACCTAGTCCGCGGATTGCCAACACTAAAGTTTTCGAATGACAAAGTCTGTGATGCATGTGCTAAAGGGAAACAGACTAAGTCATCATTCAAAGCCAAGAAGGGAGTCAGTACAATGAGACCTCTAGAGATGCTCCACATGGACTTATGTGGCCCTATCAGAATCCAAAGCAGATGAGGTAAGAAATATATTCTTGTCATTGTTGATGATTTTTCCAGGTTCACTTGGAACATGTTTCTGCTAACGAAAGATGAGACAGCTGGACAACTGATCACATTTGTCAAAGCCATCCAATTGAAGATAGCCAGTATCAGATCTGATCATGGTACGGAGTTTGAAAACTCGCTACTTGAAGGATTTTGTGCAGAAAATGGAATCAATCACTACTTCTCAGCACCAAGAACTCCTCAGCATAATGTAGTGGCTGAAAGAAAGAATAAAACTCTGGTGGAGATTGCTAGAACTATGCTGATCGATTTAGGACTTGTAATGAATTTTTGAGCTGAAGCAGTTAATACAGCATGCTATGTGACAAACAAGTGTCTTATCAGATCTATCATCAAGAAAACACCTTATGAGCTATTAAATAACAAAAACCCTTCAATTTCACATATTAGACCATTTGGGTGTAAATGTTTTGTGTTGAATAATGGAAAGGATGATCTAGGCAAGTTTGATGCCAGAAGTGATGAAGGTGTATTTGTTGGATATTCATCTACAATAAGGCGTACAGGGTGTTTCACAAATGAACTCTTTGCATTGAAGAAAGCATGCACGTCAGGTTTGATGAATTGGGTACAAGAAATGAGAACAATGAGGATTATGAGTTTGAGGAGCTGATGAGCAAGCATCAGGATGATCAGGGTACAAAAGAGAATGATGCAGAACACTCAAGAGGACCTGGTCCCTCTGGTTCATCACAGGAAACAACGTCTCAAAATCTTGAAGAAGATGAAGGTGATTCTGATGCTAACAAAGAAGAAGAGATTACCAGAAAGTCTGGATGGAAACATCAATCTTCACATCCACTAGACAATCTTATCTCTCCACTCGACTCAAGAATTCAAACTAGGTTTAAATCAAGAAATCTAGTTGCTCATTCATTATTCATATCATCCATTGAACCCAAGAACATCAAGGAAGCTTTGAAGGATGTAGACTGGGTAACTTCAATGTATGAGGAGCTTCACCAGTTTGAGAGAGGCATGGTGTGTCACCTGGTCCCCAGACCACTGGACAAAACCATTATTGGAACCAGATGGGTCTTCAGAAACAAACTTGATGAGCATGGGATCATTACTAAAAATAAGTAAAGACTGGTGGTACAGGGTTACAACCAAGAAGAGGGAATTGATTATGATGAGACCTTTGCTCCTGTAACCAGAATGGAAGCCATCAGAATCTTGATAGCAATTGCCGCTCATATGGAATTCAAACTATTTCAAATGGATGTCAAGAGTGCTTTCTTGAATGGGAACCTAAAGGAAGAAGTATATGTCAAGCAGCCTCCAGGCTTTGAAGATGCAGACCTGCCCAATCATGTGCTGAAATTGGATAAGGTTTTGTATCGGTTAAAACAGGCTCCCAGAGCTTGGTATGAATGCCTGTCCAAGTTTCTTCTCACCGATGGGTTCAAGAGAGGTAAAATTGATAATACCTTGTTCTTAAAATCCAGAGGTAAGGAATTGTTAATTGTGCAGGCATGTGTGGATGATATCATATTTCGAGCCACTTCAGACTCACTTTGCAAAGAGTTTGTTGATTTGATGAGTAGTGAGTTCGAAATGAGCATGATGGGGGAACTCATGTTCTTTCTAGGCTTGCAGATCAAACAGTCCTCTCAAGGCACTTCAATATGCCAAGAGAAGTACATCAAAGAGTTGCTCAAGAAATTCAATCCGCTTGAAACAAAGGTGTTGGATCCTCCAATGAGCACAAGTGTGAAACTTAATTTAGATGAAGATGGTGTAAAGGTAAATCAAACCATGTACAGGGGAATCATATGATCACTTTTATACCTCACTGCAAGCAGGCCAAACATAGTATTCAGCGTAGGGATGTGTGCAAGGTTTCAAGCAGCACCAAAGGAGTCTCACCTGAAGGCAGCCAAACGCATCCTGAGATACTTGAAGGGAACTCAGGACCTGGTCCTCTTCTACCCTACTGGTGACTCTTTTGATCTTATAGGTTATGCTGATGTTGATTATGCAGGTTTTCTAGTTGATCGGAAAAGCACATAAGGCATGGCACACTTCCTTGGATCAACTTTGATTTCATGGGGAACAAAAAAGCAGAATTCCGTGGCATTTTCTACTACAGAGGCAGAGTATGTGGTTGCTGCATCGTGCTATGCACAACTATTATGGATCAAGCAGCAGTTGGAGGACTTTGGTGTACTTTCAGACACCATTCCTCTCATCTATGATAACACCAGTGCCATGAAAATGGACAAGAATCTTGTCCAGCATAAGAGGACAAAGCATATAGATATGAGGCATCACTTTTTGAGGGACAATGTTGAAAACCAGAATGTGGTGATAAGGTACTGCAAAACTGAAGATCAGCTAGCCGACATCTTTACAAAGCCATTAAGTAAAGAATTCGTCATCAAAAGTAGGATAAGGCAAGAGATGCACAAAATTACCTGACCCCTTGACAAAATTTGCACAAAAATCATTCTTATTGATTATGATAAGGAGGGCAGGTATCTATACTTGTTTTAAAGTTTATCATAAAAGAATTCACTGCAGGTTAAGGCTGGCAAACGGACAGGACCGGGTCAACAGGACCGGTTTTACCGGAACCGGTCCTCCTTACCGGATTTCGTTACCGGAACCGGTTTTACCGGAAATTTCCAACGGTTCCGTCCGGTCCCTTAGTTACCGGATTGGAACCGGTTTGGACCGGACCGGTACCGGTTCTTACCGGATCATTTTGTACCGGTAATTTTTTTTTATTTTTTTATTAACTTTAATTATTATATAATATTATATTATTAATTAATAAAATTATATTATTAAAAAACTTCAATTTAAAACTTTAAACTTTAAAGTTACTTTAAAGTTTCAATTGAATTTAAGTTTAAACTTTAAACTTAAAGTTTAAAATTGACTTTAAAATTTAAATTTTAAAGTTTATAACTTTATATTGAATTTAAAGTTTAAAATTGACTTTAAAGTTTAAAGTTTAAAGTTTATATTGAATTTAAAGTTTAAATCTTAAAATTCAATTTTATATTAAAGTTTAAACTTTAAACTAATATTAAAATAGTTGAAAATTAAATTTCTAAAATGACTTGGATTAAATATAAGAGACTATTTTAGAAGAAAATCAAGGCGAATAGCCGTATATTTATTCAAATAAATAAATTGTACAATACAAATATTAGAAAGAGACAAAGAGTACATAATCTAGGTATTGAATATTAATTATTGTACTAACAATTGAAACTCTTTTTAAAATCTTTTCGTAACTTTTGTATCATTTCAAAAGAAACATTTTTTGGAACTTGTATTTGTCGTTCTTCTTCCATTGCTTCCATACCATCATCACTATTATCACCAAATATTTCATCTATTTCGTCTTCTATTTGGCTATTTAATTGTGGTAGTCCGGTATTTCTTCTTTCGGCATTGACCCAATCTCGAAACAACACCGATATTTCCAAACTATCTTTTGCTAATGAATATCGATGATCTCCAATCATAAATCTCGCCGCACTAAAGGCTTGCTCCGAAGCGATCGATGATGCTTGAATCGCTAGCACATCTCGAACAATCCTAGCAAGGGTCGGAAATTGATTTTCACGATTCTTCCACCATACTAATATTGGAGCTTGAAGTTGTCCTTCTTCATGCCTAATTTTTTCTCGTGCCTGATTGAAATATAAATCAAAATCATTATTAGTAGATGATTCAAGCTCAAGATAATCATCCATCCAATCATCCGTATCATCGCTTCTAGGTTTACAAGATGGAGGTTCAACTATTGGAATATTTTTTTCCATAGATTTATATGTATTATATAACTCTCTAGTTTTTAAATATATGCTACTTTTACAATCTTCAACACTAGGAGTTTCATCATCTCTAATTTCTAAATTTGAATAAATCTTTTCAACCATTCTTTCAACACCTTTTAATTTGTAATTTGGGTTGAAAGTAGTAGCAGTCAAATAGATTTGAGGAATAGGAAAAAAATATTTTTTGAATTTTTCAATCATAAAAGCAAGGGAATTTTCAAATCGATCTTTTCCTTTATATTTTGCAAATTCAGATGAAATAGCACAAATATTTACTAAAACAGAAGAAATAGTTGGATAATATTGACCAGAAGCAGCATTTGTTGCTTTATAAAAAACACTTAAAAATTCAATAAGTTCTTTTGTATTTTCCCAATCTTCATAGCCAATTCTCAAATTCGGGTCCGCATTATGAGCATTAAAAACTAATTGTACCGGCTCTTGATAAATATAAGCAACTTGAAGCATTTCAAATAAAGAATTCCATCTAGTGCATACTTCTTTTGGAACTTTTCTATATTCAAGTCCACATTCTTTACAACGATTTTTAAATTCTGTAATTCTAGCTTTTATTTTAGCTTTAAAAATCCAATTACAAGCAAGTCTAATTTTTTCACAAGAAATTCCAAATTGAGAAACACCATCTTTTACTATCAAATTATACACATGTGCGGCACACTTAATATGAAAAGAATCATTATCAATTGGACAAAGTCTACATTTTAAATAATCAATTGCTTTCAAATTATTAGAAGCATTATCTAAAGTGACACTCATTATTTTATCACATATTCCATAAAATTGTAAAACAAGGCCTATTTTTGTTGCTATATAAGCACCGGTTTTAGTTTCTTCAACATATTTATATCCTAATATTCGTTTTTGCATGTTCCATTCATGGTCAATCCAATGGACAGTAATTGTAAAATAATCATTACCATTAGGACTACGTCCCATATCAGAAGTAATAGATAATCTACCATCATAATAAACAAATAAACAACGAAGAAAATGACAATATTCTTTTTGATATTTAAAAAGATCACTTTTAATTGTACTTCTTGGAATACCTTCATAATCTGGGTTATACAATTCTCGAATATACTGAATAAAACCAGGATGTGAAGGAAATGAAAAAGGCAAACCACAAACAGCAACCATTTTAGCTAATTCTCTACGATCTTTTTCTTTACTATATGTGCGGTGTGTGCTTCGGCTAGCCGGGTTAGTCATATTTAATACACTTTGAACCATATTAGAACCTCCAGCTCCCATAGAATTTTCAGGTTGAGGTATTCCATTTCTATTAGCCCTTTCTATATCATCTAGGCGAGCAAATTCTTTATTACACTTTCTCAAATGTGTTCTTAGTCGTCTCGTTCCCCCTTGTGTACCCGTAGTTACATGTTTCATGATCAATTTACATTTCGTGCAAGTAACAGTAGTTTTTTCCTCATTTTGTACCAAAAATTTCCATACTAAAGATCTTTTAACACGTACAACGGTCTTTGAAAAAGTAGGTAAAGAGGGGACTTCATCTTGTTCCGGTAATTCGGTAGCCGGACTAGTAGGACTAGGGGTCTCATCATCTTCCTCATTTATTTCTACTTCCTCATCTAATTCTTCCTCAAAATTAGTAAAACATCTATTTAAAGTTTCATGATCTACTTCATTTTCGGAATTAAATTCAATAGGTCGTGAGTCTCGTGTAAAAGAAGTTTCATCAACATGAGTATAATCATTAGTATTAATTCTAAATCTAGGAGGTGGCAAATTTTTAGAATTAGAACTACTTCCTCCTCCCCTATTATTTTTTCTTTCCGACATTGGTCTTTTACCACTATATTTTTCAAAATTCATGTTCAAGTTTAAAATAATTAATATTATGAAAAACAAGCAAAGATAATATAACAAAAAAATAAAATAACTTAATTAATAAACAAATAAAAAATTAAAGTTGGAACGAATGTATCGAACGTCTACGTAAAAGTAGACGTATAACCAAAGCCGGAATTGAGAGATGCCAATTGAAGCTTCCGATTTACTTCAAATAAATCTCCGAAATTCGAACTCCAAGTCAATATCACAAAATAATAATTATGAATTTATGAGAGATTGAAAATTAAGAGATTTTATAAGATATTTATAGTTTGTGAATTTGTGATTTAAATGAAAAAATGTGATATATTTATAGTGTTAAGGGGTAGAGAGGGGTGGGGGGGCTGTTTGGAGCCGTTTTGGGCCCCAGCCCAACGGCTCCTTTAACGTTCACATTTAAAAAAAAAAAAAAAAAAAAAAAAAAAACAAATTGACCGTTGAACCGGACCGGAACCGGTTCTTACCGGACCGGATCAACCGGATAAAAATCCGGGTTCCATTTCGGTACCGGTTTCGGTACCTATAAGACCGGTTCCTTACCGGTTCAACCGGTACCGGTCTTACCGGTACGGGAACCGGACCGGATAAAAACCGGTCTGTTTGCCACCCTTACTGCAGGTACCTTAATGCAGGTATACATTATTGGTGTGTCTAGTTGAAGGGATGGTTTAATCACACAGGCAGAGTTACAAACTGAAAGGAGGACCTGGTCCTCATGAGGTTAGTATCACTTGTGCTACACTGTCTAAATGTAAACATCACTGCCATGTGTCACTTGCCCATTCATCGCGTCAGTTTCAAAACGTCTTGTTGCTTTTAATACCAAAGGTCGCCTCTATTGGGACCCGATACCTTTTCACTTTAAAATTCTCCTGGTGAGTTATTATTATGTTTCCCTCTTCTCTTCAAAATCAAACTTCATAAACCTTCTTCTAAAAATCTCTAAATTTCTCTCCAAATTTTGTTTCCCTCTTCTCTTCAAAATGCCTATCTCGGAGTCTTCTTCAAAAACACCCATCTCCCAAGAAGTTGAAAACCCTAGTTCATTCAACTTCTCTGTTCCTCCCCCTGAAGAGTCTCCATCCACCCCAGTCTGTGGTGTTGGTGAAATGGATGAATCCATCACTCCACCGGCCGACATCTTGGTCTCCCCTGTTCTTCACTCCGGGAATGTTTTGGTTTGCTCTCCCACTCTGGTTCTATTTGGTGACAAATCCCCAAATTCAGAGGCACAATCTGTGGCAAAACCTATTGTGGGTCTTCCTATGGAAAAAATTGACGTTGTTTCCATGGCAGTGTCGTCTACCATATCTGAGAGATTGTTTGAAGGGGACTTACCTGAAGGGAAAGGTCCTGAATCATGTATCCTAACTGTTGGGGCTGAACTGGTGGCCGTTCAAAGCTTAGCCTCATTAAGAGGTGATGTTCAACCTACCCTTCTGGAGCACGAATTGGAGTCACCAGATCAGGTCCCTCGTAGAAGTGAGACTATCTTTGACCAAACACCAAAATCCTTTGATGTCAGGAGCGATAAGGAAGAAGAAGAAGAAGAAGAGATCCCATTAAGATGGTGGTCAAGAGGAGTGCGAGGAGGAAACCATTCTCAAGTAGAAGTTCCTGAGTTGGAAATAGTTAAAAGTACGTCTGAGATTGACATTATTGATAAATGTGGTGAACGAGAAAAGGAGTGCTTCGATTGCTAATAAAACAACAAATTATCTCATTCATTAAAAGAGAGATACTTTCAAGCTTCAAAACAGCAAGGGACCTGATAGAAGTGCTTCGATTGCTTTCTGTACTAGATGTAGTTTTGCTTGCTTGTAATAGTTCTTATATTGTAGGATTTGTTTCACTTGTGAAAGAAACGTTTCAAACTTGTTTGAATCATTATAAGAACTAGGTTAAGGGTAACGTTGGTTCTTACTCTAAAAGTCTATATTAATCGATCAGGATTAGTATAGTGGGCAGTGTTGTATCTGCTCTGACTCAGCTAAGTGATAGGAGGTATTGCTTAGTGTAGAGATTAGCAGGCTAATCTCTTTTTGTAAACTTGCTTTTACTTTTGCTTGGAGAATATTAGTGGAAGCAGTTTGAAAAGTCTTGTTGAGAACAGGTCGTGGTTTTACGCCCTTGAGCAAGGAGGTTTCCACATAAAGTTGTTTGTGCAATCTTTACTTTCAGCATTTATTTTTGTTTGTTATTATAACTGTGCTAAGGACCTGGTCCCATAAAAATCGGTGGACGCATACATTCCAACACTTGTATTTCACCACAAGATACATGCCTGATAATGACGTTTCAGGGAGGAAATAAATCTACTTTAAAATAGCCCAAGAGAGTAATAGGACCCCTTTGAAGTATGAGTGTGTAGTTGGAAATCTGGTAATAGGTTGGGGGTTATTTGACTATTTTCTCTAACCTTTGATATTTGTTGTTTTATTACCTTTTACTATGTGATGATTATCATTAGAATGAGGATATCTCATTTTTCCCGAATTAATCATATAAGGCATTAGGACTAAGTTAACTAGCAAAATCATGTAGGAAGGGGCACTTGCCAGAACTGCTGGTGCTTAATAAATTATCATAATTGAGATTGTGATAGAAATTCTTTACCTACTGTGGAATAGGGATGTTTCAATGCTATTTTCTTGAACACTTCAGTCCATTTGGGCTTTGCAAAATGTGTCCTTACCTGCACTAGAATTAGCTTTAATGTCAGTAGAATAAAAAATATTTCACTTTCAGAAGGTCTATGTGATGGATCATACCCTGGTGCCACACAAGATGTCAACACCATGTTTTGCATGATTAAGTGCCTGGAGCATAGTGATGAGAGTTGATCTAGCATCACCTTCTTCATAAACACTCGTTAGATAATTAAGCATCTTTATCTGACCCTGTTCCATCACCAGAATACAGGAACATAACCGAGTTGATGGCAATAATATTAAAACAGAAATCGAACAACGTAGAATTCCAATTAAGGACATGTAGCAAGAAGTATGTGTGTACTACTTTGTGATCCATCTTTGCAACTTCATTCATCACTCCTTTGAACCACTCTAAAGATCCAGGTTCTCTGGTAACCCAATAAAAATGTGCACTTCTTGCCCTTTGTGATTTCTTTTTTACACTTGATGTTGAGCTTGAAGAAGCAAAACTTGTCCAGCTATCATCTGATGCGCTGGTCTCAGTATTCGAATCCTGAAACAGAATCATGAACGGAAAATATTTACTTGGAGCCTTATAACGTTATTGCTTTGAAGTAATGATATTGTAAGATTTACCACATCTTCATGTGCTCTTGTATTGTTCAGTAGATCCATTAGGATACTTATAAAAGGTGTAGCTCCAATACCAAGTCCTACAAGAAGTAAGACATCATAATTTTTATAGTCTTGTGATGGTGCTCCTTATTGTCCATCAACTAGCAATCGAGGTAAACAACTGCATGGTCGATAGCATTTTTAGAACTTGTAAAGAAAATCACGATGTAGATTTGCTCAATGGACAGAAATAGTAAAGTTACCCTCTTTGATCAACATTTTCATGTTCTTCAAACTTTGCTCAACCAACTACACATGCTGGAATCTCTGTGAATACTCTCTTAAGTTCTTTTGTCCAGTCACCTACGATCCGGATATAAACACTGAGGTAGTCATCTCCTGGTGCTGATGTTATAGAAAATGGATGCTTGGAGAAATATTGAGATATATGTTCAATACCTGTTCGTAACATAATCAGCTTGCATGTGAAACAACAATACCTACCATTCAAATGAGGATATTTTTGGGAACTGCAGGAATATATACTGCCCGCTCTTGTATTTGAAGCCAGCTGGTTTTGACATGATCAAGCTCAAGACATCTCCTGTAAGTACAGAAACCTGTAAGGTCCGAAAATCAATTCTTTATTCGTTTCCTCCTATCTTGTTCTTGATCTTTCTCTCCTTATATTCTTAAGTGGTTTTACAGTTTCATTTTAGGAGTTAGTTTCTTGTACTGTCCCGAGAATACAAGTGTAATTGATGAAAATGCTATCAGTTTCTTGCCCTTACTTACCTTCAAGATCTTAACTGTATAGTCTTCTGATCGCCATGTTCTCAAAGTCCTCTCCGCAATGTACAGGATTAATGGAATGGAGATATACATCCACGTCTGCGTTAATAGTTATTGGTGATATATTGTTAGCATATAATCTTGGATAAATGTTTTTTCAATTTAATGCTTGCTTTCTTTGTACTAATTATCTTCATAGTCCTTACCGTCTTCTGATACCATTTGTAGACAAAGAACAGGAATGTTCCGTGTAGTAGTAGCAATATATAGACAAATGCCAGAAGGTGATCATGAGAATACCAAAATGCATTAAAGCCTGTTAATCGGTTCAAAGGGGGTGGCAAGTTGAGTACGCTCCTCCTGAAGCGTGGTGTTGCTAGTATGACGGCTATAGTCATCAAAATTACCATAGAAATACCGGTGATGCCCTCAACACCAGTCAAAAGACTTATCTAGCTTGGCTTCAACTTGTCAAAATCAGAAGCTACGAGTGCAAATTTTTCTAGCGATGAGTTAACCAAATGGGGAAAATCACACGCTAAATGGTTGGTTGTATGAAATATTATGCCAATAGCTATGGCATGTGCAATAATCTGCAAGCGAATGGCCTAGTTAAGGAATATATGATACTAGTGATAAATTGAGGTATGGAGTGTTTACCTTGTGAAAATTGATATTGTCAGCAAATGGAATAAGTAACCTGGCTCTTGTTGAATGTAACCTAGTTAACATGTTTCGACAAACTGGTAAAAGGATTAGTGCCATGTTAAACTTGAGTGTCTCGGCAGCCCCTTTAGCTGTAGCCAAACAGTAACCCATTACTTGAAATGCTTCCATTTGCTTATACTGCATGAATTTCCAAGTGAAAAGTCCAATCATAGCGAGCAACCATAGCAAGATAATCGAGCCTCTATGCCAATTGTCTAAGACAAGGCATTTGAGGGCACGACTTACTTTCTTTACTATGTTGTTGGCGTTGCTGGTTCGTATGTTTGGACTCCAGTCGACACTGGTCGTTGTGCTTAAAGGCCTACTGTAGCTCATGTAATGGTCCCTTTGTAAAATAAGTGTTTCTTATAAGAGCTTATGCCTTTTGGTGTTTTGATAATCTCCTCACAAGTGCAGGGACCTGGTCCTCTGCAGAGTATGCTCGTCCAGTATCAAAGTGCGGTACAGCTGTAAAAGCTGTCTGCGTCAGAAAGTTGGTAAAGCTGCAGAGTACTTCACCAATCAGAAGCAAGGAGGTTGCTTGTACGTTTGGTAATAACTTTTATGATATATACTAAACAAAATACAACAATATCATTCATTCATTCAAAGAGAGAAATATTTTCAAGCTTCAAGAACAGCAAGGGATCTGATCGATTACTTCAAGAGCTTCTTGTACCAGTTGTTACTTTATTTGCTGGTAATAGTGCTTATATTGTAAGATCCATTTCACTTGTGAAAGAAACGTTTCAAACTTGTTTGAATCATTGTAAGAACTAGGTTAAGGGTAACTTAGGTTCTTACTCTAAAAGTCTATATTAATCGGTTAGGATTAGTATATTGGGCGGTGTTGTATCCGCTTAGCAAAGTCTAAGTTATCTAAAGGTGATAGCTTAGTGGGTAGTGTTGTATCTGCTCTGGCTCATCTAAGTAATAGGAGGTATTGCTTAGAGTTGTGATTAGTAGGCTAATCTCGGTTTATAAACTTGCTTTTACTTTTGCTTGGAAAAGATTAGTGAAAGAAGTTTGAAAAGTCCTGGCAGGCCAGGTCGTGGTTTTACTCCCTTGAGCAAGGAAGTTTCCACGTAAAGTTGTTGTGCAATCTTTACTTTCAGCACGTTCTATTATTTTTTGTTATTTTAACTGTGCTGAGGACCTGGTCCCATCTAGACTAGTGGACACATACATTCCGACAAGTGGTATCAGAGCAGTACTTTTCATTTTGGTTAACACCAAGAAAAGAAAAGATCCAAAAGGAATGGCTGCTCTACTTAATATGGAAGAAGGTCAGTCTTCTACTAGGCCACCACGTTTTAATGGTCAATATTATGGCTGGTGGAAGAATCGAATACTTGACTACATCAACGTTGAGGACACTCAGTTGTGGGACATCATTCTTGATGGACCATATATTCCTACAAAGGAGGTGAAGGATGGAGAGCTCACTACTACAGTTGTCAAAACTAGAAAGGAGTACAATGAGATGGATAGGAAAAAGATAGAGAAGAACTATAAAGCAAAGAAGATTCTAGTATGTGGGATTGGATCCGATGAGTACAACAGAATTTCTGCCTGTGAATCAGCCAAAGAGATATGGGACTGTCTCCAAACAGCCCATGAGGGAACACAACGAGTAAAAGAGTCTAAGGTCGATATGTTTACGACTCAATACGAGAATTTTTGTATGAAGGAAGGTGAAACTATCTTTGAAATGAACTCAAGATTCACTTCCATCACCAACGAACTAAGATGCTTAGGTGTGCCCATTCCTTTAAGCAAACAAGTTCACAAGATTCTCAAGGTTCTTCCCAAGTCATGGGAAAGCAAAGTTGATGCTATAACAAAGGCAAAAGATCTGAAGACACTTTCCATGGATGAGCTGATTGGAAATCTCCAGACCTACGAGCTGAACAAAAAGCAGGGGACAAACATGAAGGAGGGAAAGAAGGAGAAATTTATTGCTTTGAAAAACTCACAAAATGATGCGACTCAGGAGGATGATGAAATGGCCTATGTTACTAAAAGGTTTCAGAAAATCATAAAGAAACATGATGTCTTTCCAAAAAAGGCTTCGACCAGCAGAGCAGCAAACGCAAATGACCTTTGTCATAAATGTGGCAAACCTGGTCATTTTATGAGGGACTGTCCCAGCCAGAAGCAGGAAACTCAGAACTTCAAACCTCGTAAGAGGGACTTGGTCCCAGACAGTGCTCGGAGAAAGGCTCATGCTGATCAGTTGGTGAGAAAAGCCTTTGCTGTATGGGGAAATGATTCAAGTGAGCCAGAAGAAGATGCAGAAAGTTATGAAGATGTTTCAATGATGACTATTAAAGATGATGAAAATGTCTTCAATTCCATCTTCTCATTAATGGCAAATTCTGATGATGAAGAGGATTCAGATGAGGTAACTCTTTTTGATCTTAAAGATGATCTAGATAATCTGCCTATTGAAAATTTGAGGAAACTTGATGCTCTGCTTATTGATTGTGTTGATGAACGAACCAATAAAAACTTAATGTTGAATAAAAAATTAAGTTTGTGTGAAGATAAGAATTCTGCTCTCATATCTAAACTGAGTATCAGGATAGGTATCCTCGAGAATGATAGTCTGGAACCCAGTGAGGGACCTGGTACCTCAGTAGGTGGAAAGAGAAAGCTTAGCATCCTTGAGGAAGAACCGGAAGAAAAGCTCAAAATCCTTGAGTCCAAGTTAGTTGCTTCTCTTGAAAAAAATTCTCAACTGAGAAAGGATCTGAGTAAGGTCAAGGAGGAGTTAAGCCACTCTCTAAAATGGACTGACTCTTCTAAGATACTCTCTAATCTGTCTAATCAGAGTTTCAATGGAAAGAAAGGGTTGGGACGTAGACCAATAGAACCTCCTTATAATCCTCATAGCAAATATGTGTCTGTATCTGACAATCTGTTGTGAACTCACTGTGGGCGTAATGGTCATCTAAAAGAAAAGTGTGAGACTCTGAGAAAAGCAAAAGAAAAGCATGAGAAATTTGTCAGACCTGAAAACAATGATAAAAGGGAACTCAAGGGACCTGGTCCCCGTTATCGTTTCAGTAAGAACACTTTGCCCCCCGGACATGAAGGTTTCTTATTAAGCCTTTTGATAGTTATTGGGAACTCCGTCTGAAGTGGGTTCCCAAGTCTAATAAGTGATTCTTGTGCAGAAGAGAGGGAGCAGTCAATGTTGGTACATGAATAGTGGATGCTCAAGGCATATGACTGGAAATACTCTTAACTTCCTCTCTTTGGAAGCACACCAAGGTGGTGGTGTGTCTTTTGGCAGCGGAAAGAAAAGTTTTATTCTTTGAATTGGCAAAATAAGAAGAACTGTAGATCATTCCATAGAAAGTGTACACTATGTGGATAGTCTGTAGTTTAATCTCTTAAGTGTGTTTCATATTTGCAACAAGGGAAATGAAGTCAAGTTCATGTCTGAAGGGAAACAACTTGTCATGTCTGAGTGCTCAAACTGATGATGCAAATCTTTGGCATAGACGACTGGGTCATGTAAGTACC
The DNA here is from genome assembly GCF_900185275.1 of Solanum verrucosum. Lineage (NCBI taxonomy): Eukaryota > Viridiplantae > Streptophyta > Magnoliopsida > Solanales > Solanaceae > Solanum > Solanum verrucosum. The sequence goes on from NW_026019974.1 coordinate 1,244,129, forward strand.
TCTTTTCTTAACAAGCTTGTTGCAGGGGACCTGGTCCGCGGACTACCAAAGTTGAAATTCTCAAATGACAAAGTCTGTGACGCCTGTGCAAAAGGCAAACAAACAAGATTTTCTTTCAAGGCAAAAAAGGGTGTGAGCACTACCAGACCTTTGGAACTTCTCCACATGAATCTGTGTGAACCTGTTAGAATTCAAAGCAGAGGAGGAGTGATGAGGGGAGACCATGAGATGGAGGAGCTGATCAAGCAAAGGGAAGACAAGGATATCCTAAATCCTGGAAACAAACAGGTTGCAAAAGAAATTGCTGCAGATCTCACAGGAGCACCTGGTCCCTCTGATACTACCCAGAAGGTTCCATCTCAAAATCATGAAGCTGATGATGTTGAATCTGATGCTGAAATCGAAGAAGAGTTGATCATAATGTCCGGATGGAAACATCAATTCTCACATCCATTGGACAATCTCATCTCTCCACTTGACTCTGGAATTCAAACTAGATCCAGGACAAGAAATCTAGTTGCATATTCAGCCTTTATGTCAAGAGAAATACATTAAGGAACTGCTTTGAAAGTTCAATTCGATTGAGGCAAAAGTTCTTGACACTCCCATGAGCACAAGTGTGAAGCTTGACTTAGATGAAGATGGAGTTGAGGAATGAGTGCAAGATTTCAAGCAGCACCAAAGGAATCCCATCTAAAGGCAGCTAAACGTATCCTGAGACACTTGAAGGGAACTCAGGACCTGGTCCTCCTCTACCTAACAGGTGACTCACTTGATATAATTGGTTTTGCAGATGCTGACTATGCAGGCTTTCTTGTAGATCGAAAGAGTACATCAGGCATGACACATTTTCTTGGATCATCACTGATTTCCTGAGGGACAATGTTGAGAAGCAAAATGTAGTGATGAAGTTCTGTAAGACTGAGGACCAGCTAACTGATATCTTTACAAAGTCATTGAGTAAAGAATATTTCATTAAAAGCAAGATGAGGCTGGGGATGCACAAGATTACCTGATTCCGTGACAAGTTTGCACAAAAATCTTCTATTTTGATTATGTTACGGAGGGCAGGTATCTATACTTGTTTTAATGCTTGTCACTTAAGAATTCACTTCTGGTACCTTAATGTAGGTATACACTCATGGTGTGTCTAGCTGAAGAGAAGATTAAATCATACTGACAGGGTTGCAAACTGAAAAGGGGACCTGGTCCTGCTGAGGTTAGTATCACTTACACTACACTGTCTGTATGTCAACATCACTGCCACATGTCCCTCGCCCATTCATCGTGTCAGTTTCAGATGTCTTTTCGCTTTTAAACCAAAGGTTGCTACTGTTGAAGACTCGATGTCTTCTTGGTTTTATATACTACTTCTCTTAGTGAATCAAATTACAAAATCTCATCAAACAATTCTTGTTGAAATTCACTAATCCCCTTTCCCAAAGCTTTTCTCTCTTTCTCAAAATGTCTAACTCTAATTCTTCTTCAAAGATCCCTATCTCCCAAGAAGTTGAAAATCTTAGTTCATTCAACTTCTCATTTCTTACTCCAGAAGGCTGTAAAGAAATCTCATGTGAAAAAGGAGAAAGTTAGAAAACAGGTGGCTGAAATTTAAAACTCATAAAGGGACCAGGTTCTAGGGTGCAAAATCAAAGTGAAGAAAAGAAAATGACAAGGGAGGAGAGGATAACGGCAATGGAGAACCAAAAGGTTTTGAATGGCAGAGTCTTTGACCCTGACATTCTAACCAAATTTGGAATATCAAATTTTTTTTATGCACTTGCCACAAAAGGTGGAGATGTCAAGAATGCAGGGTTATCGAAAGGGTTTCTCAAAGGGAAATATCAATTGCTTTTTGAGTTCATCAATAAGGTGTTAGTGCCCAAAACAAAACAAAAATAGTGGCATCTGTTGCTGATCTGTTTCTCATGGAGAAGCTTGATGAACTTGAAGAGATCAACCTCTCTGCCATTATGCTGGAATGTTAGTGTGTTGAAGGAAAAGCTAGGTGCAGATCTCAAATGACAGATGTTCTAGAGCAACAGGCTACCCTTAAACGGGAAGTGACTGATCTTATTGAGATTATGAATAACAAGGAGATTGAAATTGCTTCATTGAGGTCTGAATTGCAGAAGGCAGTTTCGAGGGACCTGGTACCAGCGATGGAAATGAGCAGGTGTTACAAAAGTTGAGGGATGAAAATGAAAGGCTGCTGAAGACAAATGCATCACCCAGTGAGGAAGTTAAGGCTCTCAACATGCAGCTTATCAAGGCTCATGAGGATGCAAATGAGCATCTGTCTCTGTTTATGTGCACTCTCAATCCCTTTCCACTTCTGTCCTAAAAGTGTCTTGTTTCCTTAGTTTCCCTTTTTGTTCTTCAATCCTGATTAAAACTCTTGTGGCTTTGTGTTTGTTTTGCTTGACTACAGTGGTCAGTATTTTTGATCTAATGCTATTTATGTTTCTCCCCTGTTCATATGTGGCTTAATATTCTCTTTATGCTTACATACACATGTTATGTGTGGCCCAAGGCCCTGAACTCTTTATTGCCTTGCATTTAACTTGAATATGTTTACTGCTTCACCTTTTCAATGATGTCAAAAGGGGGAAGTTTTGTTGTAAAGTTGGTTGTGGAATAGGGGGCACTGAACTAAGGGGGAACTGTGGTTGTTAAAGGCATTGAACTAACGGAGAACGAACTATGGTTGTTAGGGGCATTGAACTAAGGGGGAACGAACTGTGGTTGTTACTGGTGCACTAACAAAGGGGGAATTTGTTATGTATTTGAATGAATGTTTGTTCCCTCACGTGAGGAGTTATGCAGGTTGTTTGTCATCATCAAAAAGGGGGAAAATGATAAGTTCTAATGCTCCTAGATGTTTTGATGATCTCCTCACAAGTGCAGAGACCTGGTCCTCTGCAGAGTATGCTCGTCCAGTGTCAATATGTTGTACAGCTGTAAAAGTTGTCTGCGTCAGAAAGTTGGTGACGCTTCAGAGCACTTCACCAATCAGAAGCGACGAGGTTGCTTGTTCAATTAAGGGGGAAACATGAGTCATTGAATGAATGTCTGTTCACTCACGTGAGGAGTTATGCAGGTTGTTTGTCATCATCAAAACGGGGGAAATTGATAAGAGCTTATGCATTTTGGTGTTTTGATAATCTCCTCACAAGTGCAGGGACCTGGTCCTCTACAGAGTATGCTCGTCCAGTGTCAAAGTGCGGTACAGCTGTAAAAGTTGTCTGCGTCAGAAAGTTGGTGAAGCTACAGAGTACTTCACCAATCAGAAGCAAGGAGGTTGCTTGTACGTTTGGTAATAACTTTTATGGTATATACTAAACAAAATACAACAATATCATTCATTGTTGTATTTTGTTTAGTATATACCATAAAAGTTATTACCAAACGTACAAGCAACCTCCTTGCTTCTGATTGGTGAAGTACTCTGCAGCTTCACCAACTTTCTGACGCAGACAGCTTTTACAGCTGTACCGCACTTTGACACTGGACGAGCATACTCTGCAGAGGACCAGGTCCCTGCACTTGTGAGGAGATTATCAAAACACCAAAATGCATAAGCTCTTATCAATTTCCCCCGTTTTGATGATGACAAACAACCTGCATAACTCCTCACGTGAGTGAACAGACATTCATTCAATGACTCGTGTTTCCCCCTTAATTGAACAAGCAACCTCGTCGCTTCTGATTGGTGAAGTGCTCTGAAGCGTCACCAACTTTCTGACGCAGACAACTTTTACAATTGTACAACATATTGACACTGGACGAGCATACTCTGCAGAGGACCAGGTCCCTGCACTTGTGAGGAGATCATCAAAACATCTAGGAGCATTAGCACTTATCAGTTTCCAACTGCCATAACTGAAGGAAAAGGCACATATTAGTGTTGCTATTTTTTAACACACTTTGCAAGCCAGAGGAACAGACCCTAATGTAACCAAGATCTTCTGGATCTAATTCCTCCATTATCAAACAAGCATACTCTCCTGCATTTTCCTTCAATTTTGATAGCTTATTTGCTGAAGCACTCACCATTATCAACTGGTCAAGGAACAAAAACATATAAATAAAATTACGAATTATGTCACAATCCAAGGATTTTTAAAGTAACCTAGCATCTTTATCAAGTTTTCATTTTTTTGGTTTCGGAGCCAACATTAGAGCTCCGACTAAATTCGAATTGCACACTGCAAGGCCTATTCAGGGGTGGCGCTACCAACAAGTTTTTCTCCATATCCAATACTCAAACCCGACATTTCTGGTTAAGGTTGAAGCAATGGGTTGCGTTCTTTATCAAGTTTTATACTCATACTTACTGTATGCAGTAATAGTAATAACTTGATTGTAGAGGCTTTTTTTATTTTAAAGCTATATCTTTGGATACAAATTAAATTGTTTCTGAAATACTAGTAACTGTTCAGAGTCTTCAAACTTTCACAATAATTAGATTGAATAACAAGTCTTTTAAAAAGAATATTTAAGCCTAATGGCCTCTAAGTCGCAAAAGTGAAATCCAGAAAAGAGGTTTCCTCTCGCAAAAGAGAACATCACTTAAGCAAAGGGGCTCTCGCTTAAGAGAACCCCACGTTTCATTAGAGGTTGCAATAGCGCCCAAATGTCGCTTAAGTGAAGCTAAGGAGTTTAGAAGGCAGTGCACAGAATCCAAACCAACACAAAACTTAAAATAAATGTCCAATTTCTTCCTCTCCTCTTTAAATGTCTAAAATTGTTCTAAACTCTTGATCTTTATTGTGCAAATAAAATCTGGTATGTCTCCCTAACTTTCTCTCCCTTGAATTGGTAAATTTCATTTGGATAATTGATTTTTACTTGTTGTAAGTTGGGGGTATTTAGTGGTAGTAACTTCTCTAACTGAATTCCTTGCTTAAATTGTTAAATACAGGTGTATTGGCTGATTTAAAGTATTTGGAGATGTCTTGAGAACCCATTTCATGATATAATTTTTTAAAGTAGATTGGGTACAATGTGTTTGATAAAATGCCCAAAAGAACTCAAAAATGATTATCGAAACTTGTTGTGACGAAATGAATGAGTTTTTTGTTACTTGTTTGGTTGTTGTTGATGTTACACTGATGGTTATTTAAATTTTGTGTTAAACTAGAAATGAAATTTGTTGTTCGTGTTTAAGGGGGTGAATGTTCAAAAAAATGAAATCCCCATTGCAAAAGTGATCTTCTTTTAAGCGATACCCCTTCGCTTTTGCGATTTCTCCTTAAGCAGCCTTCTGGTCGCTTCTGCGATGTTCCCTTAAGCGAACATGGCTTCACTTTTGCGATATCTGGGGCTGTTTTCTGCCAGGATGAATATTTTCAGCATGCTTGTTTTGGTTTCAAATTGAGTTCCAACCATTTTCTTTGACTTCTATCTATGAAATAGCATTTTTAACACATGATTCTCACACACATATGCTATTGTGATTTTCAGATTTTCACAAAGTAAAGAATGTCAGACAAACTCGGTTTTGAGGAGGATGTGGTGGTTGAATATGATAAATATCAATTTGTCTCTCTCCGAGCACAAAAGATCTATTATGTTGATTTGATGAAGAAGAAGCTACTTTCGGAGAAAGGCATATCGCTTGACAAAGTTGAGGAAATTCTTCCAACTTTCCATCAAAGGCTGATGTCATGCAGTTGGATATGCTTGCAGTTGAACCTTGTAGGGAAAGTGAGCAATGTGTGAGGGATTTTTTATGCCAATCGCAAGGAGACTGGAATGAGATCAAGGTTGATCACCATCCAGGGTAAGGTTGTCAACTATGGGCTGGAGGAAATCAATCAAATATATGGGTTACTTAACCATGATATCAAGTCCTTCACAAATAAGGATTGTGTGTCGGGTGTTTTGTTAGCTTCAAAGTTATGTCCAAGCACAAAATTTTCCATGGGCTGTCACCAATACCAGAATTTTAGTCTCAAACTTGACCGCAGAAGAAAGGACATGGATGTCAATTGTATGAAACTGTATTTCCCCAAGTGGGAACATAAACAACATTCCTTAGTTGCGAGCACAAATAGTGGCTTGGGTACTTAATGATGTCCCGATAAATATAGGCCATTTCATTGTTAATGAGTTCCGAGAATTCAAAATTCATGACAGCCTGACTCTTGTTGTTCCATCTTTGGTCACAAAGCTTTGTAAATGGGTTGAGGAGGATGTACTTCCAGGTGACACTTAGATGGAGCCCAAAAATCCTATCTTTCCTCTTAAGATGCGTGGTGAGGGCACGATGGTAAAAAGTAAGACGAGAAAGGTTAACTCCTCTAAGTCTGTGCATGTTGAGGATGGTACTTCTACACCTCCAGTTTTGGGCCCTTTTGAGTCGTTGGCAAGTGAGTTGAGGATTGTGAAGGATATAGTGTCAAGCCTGCCTCAATGGCGCGCGACTACTACTAAAGGGCCCTTTAGCGGCAATAAAATATGGATTTAGCGGCAATAACATTTGCCACGATACTCTATACTGGCCAATGAACTTTAGCCGGCAATGTTGGGGTCGGCAAAGGCTTTGCGGCCATTGTGGGAAATGCTAGTAAAGGATAGTATGAATTGCCGCTACAAACCATTAGCTTTTATGGCCATTGATTGCGGCAATTATGATGGCTGCTAAAGGTAATTCATATTGTCTAACTATTTCCTTTTAGTGTCCATTGATTTAGTCGATAAATATAAATAAATAGCTGCTAAAAGGTAGTACTTTTAATGTCAATTGTTTGCGGTAATTGTGTTCGCTGCTAAAGGTAATTCATATCGGCTAACTATGGTCAATTAGCATCCATTATTTTAGTCGATAAATCTAAATAAATAACCACTAAAAGGTAGTAGTTTTAATGACGATTTTTTGCGGCAATTATGTTGGCTACTAAAGGTAATTCATATCGGCTATCAATGGCCCTTTAGCGTCAATTGTTTTAGTCGATAAATCGAAATAAATAGTTACTAAAAGGTAGTAGTTTTAACTGGAAATCAATTTTACCATTGAATTGCCGCTAAATATCATAACGTTTAACGGCAATTGTTTAGCCACCATTAATAATATCTACTATATTTATCGATAACATGTATATATAAAAATCCAACAAACACGTTCGCAATAGAGAGCCTCATAGTAACAACAGTTTTCGCTAATGGTGAAAACATATATATTACTATTAATCCATAAAATAGAATATGTCTCTTTAAATCTAGACAAACAAAAGGAAGTATTGATCCAAAATAGACAGTCACAACTTCTAAAAATAAACTTATATTGTTCAAACTATTGAATAATGTCTTCAAATAAGTTTTTCTACTCTTTTTCGAATAATGTATTTGAAATCACCCACATATGAAATTTGCGAACTTCAAATTGTATAACTTGAAATAAAAAAGAAATGTGTCAATAGATGAAATCCAAACTATAAAAATATTGCAAGTTGTGTGACTAATCTGAAAAATTACAAGTAAGAAGCATTTAGGTAATTCAATATTATGTGGAGAAGAAATATGCTAGTTGATCATTTTTGGTTAGCAGTAGTACACAACAAGTCTGTGGCAGCAATAATTTCTGCACTCTCTTTGGCATGTTGTTTGGTGATCAATATAAGGAGAAATGGTAAGGATATTATTCTACATCATACTTTAGTAGAATAATTTCAGTATCTGTACAGCAGCTATTATGGTGAAGCAACTATAGCAACCTAGACCTTTTACTACATTTCTATATCATGCAGCAAAAACAATGACATAACTGCAAATTTCATTTGATCCTAATCGGTGTTTGCTGATGTACATATAATGAGAGAAGTGAAAGTTTAGCATCCTATGACGGCATGAATGAAAGTAGACATGCAGAAATTTCAATCTTTGATCTAACCACAATAACTAATGCAACTGATAACATCACCAGTTGAAATACAAAAGACATGGACAACACTAAATTTATGCATCAACAGAAGTATGTAGAAACTTCATATGGTCAAATCCAGAAGTTGTTCAAAAAGAAATTCAATGTTCAGGTACAGATATTAGCAGAAATGGATGCAAGATTTGAACTTGATAGATCCAACCTTTGATATTCTAACACTAACTTCCAATATATTTAGTGATCTTTTACATTAATAAACTGACGATCATCTATACATCAGTTATCATTGCAAACATATCTACAACAAATGCATGATGATCTGAGCAGGCATAATTGGCAAGACATGAGAATAAGTAGCAAAAAACATAGCTTGAATTCATTGATGACGTCAATCTCAAAGACTTACGAAATCCAAGAATCTCACAGTGGTTTCTAGGCCTAGGTTTACCTAAATTCTGAAATATCAACTTGATTCCTCACACATTCCATAAGCACTGAAGTATGAAACACATGGAAGATGCAAAAGAAAATGGTTGAATTCATACCCTACAAAGAAAAAGTTGCATGCCCACGACATATGTCTCACTTCCCTTTCCAAAATGGATCTATGGCCTTGATCCTATAGACTTATTGGCTGTTTCTTTCAAAAATAAAACCTTCACCCAGCGCTGATTAAACTTTATGTTCAAGCAAAGAAAATAATGGAACATTGAATTTAGTATTAACGACCTACAGGCTAAATAAAGTCACACAAAATATTCAATTATAAAAGTCTACTTCGTTTAAAAAAAAGAAAAAACCGATCCTTGATGATTGAGAAGAGATTTTGAACTTTTATGCACTGATAGAACAAAGAATTTTCATACTATATGCTCACTTAAAAACATATTAGAGGTACTTTATATGGTTATCGTTGTTGGCACTCACAAAAGATTATCAGTTGACTAAATATTGACTGAAGATTTTGAATTTCTTTTTGAACAACTTCTGGATTTGAGTGAAGGTTTCCAAATATAGAAGACAAATTGAATTTAACCATTGAATTTCTTTTTGAACAGTGAAGAAACAGAAATGTACAACCTACTGGTCTTCTATGTTCGTGTTGCCAAAACAAGTCTTGAAGGGAATAACAGAAGTATGTAGAAACTTCATGGTCTGGAAAAGTGAATACAAATAGAGCTCCATTAGTGGCATGGGACTTGGTGTGTCGGACCAAAAAAGAAGAAGGACTAGAATCACTGAATATGTGATATGGAACGAAGCTGCGGTAGTAAATTACGTGTGGAACATTGCTCAAAAAGCTTATAATCTATGGGTGCGATGGGTGGATCATGTCTACATAAAGGACACAGACTGGTGGCAATATGTGTCTTCAGAAATCCTGTCTGTAGACACATCTTTTCGTTTTCAACTAGCTCACCTTTGGCCAAGAGTAATGCTCAAGATTAAATATGTACACTTAGGAGGAACAATAATACTAATAAAAGCATGTTTTAGAGAAGGAATAGATACACCTATAGAAATATACTTAGCGGATGATAGAATTATACAACCCATAGAAAAAAGTATAATAAGTGCAGTAAAAGGTAACCTCATATACAAAAAATTTAAATTTATAATAAGTGTTAACTACTCAATAGCAATAAATGACAGGAACATAGATAAATCACTAATATTATATTGGAAAATGTCAGGAATAGAATTAGCCCCGGGAAGTAAAATATTTACAGTCAGATGTAAAAACTTATATGTTTTAACAACAAAACATAAAATAACAACAAAAAATAAAATAAATAAAATAAAAATAGAAAATCCTTTTGAAAGGATAGTTACAGTCATAGATAATAATGATTATAGTTATAATGAAATTGATATAGAAGACGATTTAGAAATAGTAAAAGAAAGATTAAGTACATCAAAAAGAATAAACAATGAAATACCTCAAATATCATAAAAAATGAGTACCTCAAGAAGAATAGATAAAACCCCACAAAAATCAATGGAAGAAGAAATAAACCACATCATTACTACATAACGGGAATAATGGAACAACGAAAATATTTAATATTAATATATACAGGACTAGAAGAAAATTATATTACAAGAGAATTAGTGATGACAGATGAAATAATAACTACTGAACAATTATCCCCCGAATTACCAAAAACATTAATGTATACCGAAGAAACTACAGAAAAGGAAATAATCATTGGAGGCGTACCAATAGTAATAAAATTTAAAATATATCAAGGAGATGAAAATATCACTTTAGGAATAACATGGCTAGAACAAGTAAAACCATATTATCTAGAAGACAAACAGTTAATAATAAATTATGAAAATAAAAGAGTAATAATAAAAAGGACTTTAGTATGATAAAAATATGAAAATATATATACTTGCAAAGATAATAATAGAAGGATATTACAACAGATATTATACACCAATGATAGATACGGGAGCATAAGCTAATATATGTAAATACAATTGTTTACCAGAAGATAAGTGGGAAAAATTAAAAATACCGATAGTAGTAACATGATTTAATAATGAAGGAAGCATGATCACATATAAGGCAAAAAATATAAAAATACAAATATGGAATAAGATATTAACTATAGAAGAAATATATAACTTTGAATTGACTACAAAAAATATATTATTAGGAATGCCATTTTTAGAAAAATTATACCTACATATAATAACAAAATCACACTGGTGGTTCACAACATCGTGTAAATAAAAAATAGGAGCAAAAAGAGTAAATAACAAAAAACGAAAAACAACAGAATGGATAAAATTAAGTGAAAAAATTACACAAAAATTAGAAAATATAAAAGAGGAAGACCCCAAGATAGAATTAATTATATTCTCCATAGATAAAGTAAAAATAATCCAAGATAAGTTAGAATTATTATATAGTGAAGATCCTTTACAAGGATGAGAAAAACATAAAATAAAAATAAAAATTGAGGTAATAAATAATAATAGTATAATAACTCAAAAACCATTAAAATATAATTTTAATGATTTAACAGAATTTAAGATACATATAAGTGAATTACTAGAAAAATGGTACATACAAGAAAGCAATAGCAAGCATACAAGCCCAACATTTATAGTAAATAAACATAGTGAACAAAAAAGAGGAAAAAGTAGAATGGTTATTGATTATAGAAATTTAAATGCAAAAACTAAAACATATAATTACCCAATACCAAATAAAATATTAAAAATAAGACAAATACAAGGATATAATTGTTTTAGTAAATTTGACTGCAAATCAGGATTTTACCACTTAAAGTTAGAAGAAGAATCTAAAAAACTTAGGGCATTTACAGCACCACAAGGATTTTATGAATGTAATGTATTACCATTTAGATATAAAAATGCATCAGGTAGATATCAACACTTTATGAATAAATATTTTAAACAACTAGAAAATTGTGTAGTATATACTGATGATATATTATTATATTCCAAAACCCAAGATGAACACATAAGATTATTAGAAAAATTCATATATATCATAGAATATTCGGGCATAAGCTTAAGTAAAAACAAAGCAGACATAATGAAAAATCAAATAGAATTCCTAGGAATATAGATAGATAAAAATGGAATAAAAATGCAAACACATAGAGTACAAAAAATAATTAACTCAAATGAACAACTAGACACAAAAAAAAAATTACAATCATTCTTAGGACTAGTAAATCAAGTAAGAGAATACATACCAAAATTAGGAGAGAATTTAAAATCATTACAACAAAAATTAAAGAAAGATATAGAATATCAGTTTGATAAAAAAGATCAAATACAAATACAAATACAAAAGGTTAAATTATTATGTAAAAACTTACCTAAACTATACCTTCCAGATGAAAACAAAAAATTTACTTATATAATAGAATCAGATGCGAGTGAAAAAAGTTATGGAGGAATATTAAAATACAGGTATGATGGCAATACGATAAAACATCATTGTAGGTATTATTCAGGAACATTTAATAATACAAAAATAAAATGGGAAATAAATAGAAAAGAATTATATTCAGTATATAAGTGTTTATTATCATTTGAACCATATATTGTATATAACAAATTCATTATAAGAACAGATAATACACAAGTAAAATGGTGGCTAACAAGAAAAATATAAGATTCGGTAACAACAAAAGAAATAAGGAGATTGATATTAAATATATTAAATTTTACATTTACAATTAAAGTAATAAAAACTGATAAGAATGTTATTGCAGATTACCTATCACGACAAAGCTACTCAGACTGAGACTGAGGAAGAAGATACAATTGAAAAGATATTCAAAGTTATTACTACACTTTGTACAAAAGAGGATAGTATGGACAACGAGATACAAAAGCTAAAGACTAATGAAGATAATCTGAAGTCTAAAGCTAGTATAAGTCAGCAACATGACTATAAAAATGCGGAGCTATGTCGATCGGAAGACAGAAAAAATCCAGAGCTAAAAGGTGACATTGGGAAACACCTAAAAACCCATAACATTTATTTAAATACAACTGTAGGTACAAGCCAACGAGTTAGTGAAAAACATAAGAACTCAAACTTAAACCAGTTATTCAAAAAACCATTTACCCCAAGATCAACACCAAAAAACATATTGACTATAGAACCACAAACTTCTACATACGCGAATAGCCTACACCATGACAAAAGGACATATAACCATATTACGCGAACCTATATAGAAAATATATACAAAGTCCAAACATTTTTAAATCTTAAACCCAGATCTACTACAACCCAAGAACCCAACCAGAATTATTTAACCCAAAAATTACAAGGTTATAATAAACTGATTGCACAACCAAAAACTAACGCCAACTTAGTAAAGACATGTTACAACTATGGATTGTTAAATACAATATATACATCGGACGGAGAGGAACTAAGTGGAATACCAAAACTACATAAAACATTTATTACATATAAGAGAGTTACTAAGGGAAGTTTATTCTATGTAAAATTTTATATGGCAACAACAGAGATATTATACGAGAAATAAAACCTCTGATACAAGTGGTAAGGATAGGACTAATAAGAGAGATGCCCAGTTTTTATGCTAATAAGAGAATAATTGGTATATCAACCATTATACAAGAACTAGCAAATAATTATTTAAACGAAAACGCTATATGGAGCTACTATGCAAGAGATCAGTTAATGATTTATTCAAATTCAAGGGAGCTAAGGAAAGACGATATGGATGAAGTCCAAAGATGGATTTTATCATTACTTAAGCCAGAAGAACGACCTACGACACGAGCACTAAAAGTAGGATTTATTTCGGCAGAATTATTAACCAGATATTGCAAGCTAATTGGTCACAAATACCCTGACCACATATGTTCGAAATGTAACGGTGAAAATAACATAATTCCATATGTCAATTTAGAGTGAAAAAAGACGATCAAGACAAGATGCAGACAAGACAAGATAAGATATGGACAAGATAAAAAAGATAAGATAAGTTTTTTGACTAATTGTGTAAAGTAACGTGACAATGTAAAATAATAGGTGTATAGGTGTGTAATGATAAGGTAAAATAGTAGGACAAGTGTAAAGTAGGTGTGGAGTGTTATGGTGTGTCATAACGTGTATAGTATGGTGTGTCATAAAGTAGGTGTAAAAAGTCATATGTGTCATAAAGTAGTTGTAAAAAGTCATATGATGTGTGATGTATTAGGAAGAATACGTGTAGTATTGTGCAGATTTTCCTTTCTATATAAAGGAAAGCATATGTAACATAAAAGACAAGCAATGCCTAATATATAAAACTCTCATTTCAAAAACTCTCTCAACTAAAAACTAATATTTTAAAAGATAATGGAGCAACAATCTGAAATCAAACCAGATATTTTAAATAGCATGAATAAGTAAGAGGCAAATGTATATTGTTCAAAAAATATGCATAACTAATTTCATATACTACTGAATATCATATATATGATTGAATAAATTTATGTTAGTTATTATGTATTAGAATTATTTAAATCATGATTTCTAGTTTATTAGCACACTGGAAACAGGGAGAAAACTTCTATACTATGTCATTCTAATGTTGAAACCGGTAGGCGAGGAAGACCGTTTAGGGGAGTAAACAAAGTTGAGGCGCTGATAAGAAGGAATTATCCACTAAAGTACGATGCTAATAGTGACAGGAGAACATGATAAACAGATAATCTGGTTCATAATGATCTAATATGAATTTAATCAATTATGGATATGATAGGAAGGAATAATTGAAAATAAAAAATCTGCATAACAACAACATGACCACATACATGCATGATGAAATGATAAAAAACTACGAAACCTTAATCCTATATATACTTAAAAATATAGAAATAATTGAATTAAGAAGAATAATATGGGAAAAAATATTTGAATATAAAGAATCAGAAGATATATTGAACCAAGAAAGGTATGAAATAGACCTACATGATTTAGACCTCGAAAGAATAGAATGGTATGATTTAGAAATAAATTCAGATTAAAATGAATAGAATGGTATGATTTAGAAATAAATTCAGATTAAAATGAACTACGAATATTTACGATATTGGACAAAATCTATGGAAGACATAAAACTATTAGAACAATTAATGGAGGAAAATTTATATATGTACCAAAGAACCCAAGATATGTTATATCTAGAATATATCATAAATAATGTTAATGAAATACTCAGATTAAAACAACTATTGGAAGAATATTACAATAAATATTATTATATTTTACCATGAATTCCGCACCACAAATATCAAGATTAAGACACTTAGCAAAAAAATATTGTAATAAAATCTTTAAAATAAATTACTCACCTACCACACTACAACCTACCACACAACCACTTCCATGAATCCCTCAACTACCAGTTCTGCACCGAAAAATGGTATCAGTTTTTCGGTGCCGAACTGGTAGTTGAGGGATTCATAGAAGTGGTAGTGTGGTAGGTGAGTAATTTATTTTAAAAATTTTATTACAATATTCTTTTGCTTGTTGTTTTATTCTTTCAATTTCCGTTTTTCTATCTATCTCTTCATTTTCTTTTGTTATTCTTATCATAGCAGTTAAACTATGTTCTAGTTTTACCGTTTCCTTTTCTAACATCAAACTTATATTGTCACCTATTTTCTTATATCTTCTTCCTAGATTAGAAAATATTATCTTTATTTTTAATCCGTCATAGTTTTCATATGTTTTTTCATCTATTGTGTATTCTTCCTTATTCATTTATAGATTATGTTGAAGTTTATATTCTAAACTTTCTATTTGTATTTTTAGATATAAAATATTTTTTCTCTGTGCTATTATAGATTTTTTCACAAATTTCTGCGAATATATTACTGTTAAGTCTACTTTGCCTATGTGCTAAATCTTGTCTTTTTGCTATAATTATTTCAGTAAGTTTTTGTCTATATTCGTTATTCTCGTTATTCATTGTATTTTTAAATATTAAATATATTTATATTTTAGTTTAGATATATTATCTATTAATTGGTTTAATTTGTCGTTATCAGTTTTTGTGATATTGAGTTGTTTATATTTCAGATATAATTTGTTTAATTTTCTTCTTAATTTTCTTAATTTTCTACTAGTATATTTCTTACTATTTTTCTTATTATCCATAGCTCTGATAAAACATTGGCAGTAAGTGAAACTGTAGACATGAGGAGTAAAGAGAACTTGATGCACACAAAAACAGAGAATTGTATTTTTGAATAATTATTTAAACGAAAACGCTATATGGAGCTACTATGCAAGAGATCAGTTAATGATTTATTCAAATTCAAGGGAGCTAAGGAAAGACGATATGGATGAAGTCCAAAGATGGATTTTATCATTACTTAAGCCAGAAGAACGACCTACGACACGAGCACTAAAAGTAGGATTTATTTCGGCAGAATTATTAACCAGATATTGCAAGCTAATTGGTCACAAATACCCTGACCACATTTGTTCGAAATGTAACGGTGAAAATAACATAATTCCATATGTCAATTTAGAGTGAAAAAAGACGATCAAGACAAGATGCAGACAAGACAAGATAAGATATGGACAAGATAAAAAAGATAAAATAAGTTTTTTGACTAATTGTGTAAAGTAACGTGACAATGTAAAATAATAGGTGTATAGGTGTGTAATGATAAGGTAAAATAGTAGGACAAGTGTAAAGTAGGTGTGGAGTGTTATGGTGTGTCATAACGTGTATAGTATGGTGTGTCATAAAGTAGGTGTAAAAAGTCATATGTGTCATAAAGTAGTTGTAAAAAGTCATATGATGTGTGATGTATTAGGAAGAATACGTGTAGTATTGTGCAGATTTTCCTTTCTATATAAAGGAAAGCATATGTAACATAAAAGACAAGCAATGCCTAATATATAAAACTCTCATTTCAAAAACTCTCTCAACTAAAAACTTATATTTTAAAAGATAATGGAGCAACAATCTGAAATCAAACCAGATATTTTAAATAGCATGAATAAGTAAGAGGCAAATGTATATTGTTCAAAAAATATGCATAACTAATTTCATATACTACTGAATATCATATATATGATTGAATAAATTTATGTTAGTTATTATGTATTAGAATTATTTGAATCATGATTTCTAGTTTATTAGCACACTGGAAACAGGGAGAAAACTTCTATACTATGTCATTCTAATGTTGAAACCGGTAGGCGAGGAAGACCGTTTAGGGGAGTAAACAAAGTTGAGGCGCTGATAAGAAGGAAATATCCACTAAAGTACGATGCTAGTAGTGACA
The DNA here is from genome assembly GCF_900185275.1 of Solanum verrucosum. Classification (NCBI taxonomy): domain Eukaryota; kingdom Viridiplantae; phylum Streptophyta; class Magnoliopsida; order Solanales; family Solanaceae; genus Solanum; species Solanum verrucosum. Next base: position 1,260,834 of record NW_026019974.1, read on the forward strand.
GGAGAACTTGATAAACAGATAATCTGGTTCATAATGATCTAATATGAATTTAATCAATTATGGATATGATAGGAAGGAATAATTGAAAATAAAAAATCTGCATAACAACGAACATGACCACATACATGCATGATGAAATGATAAAAAACTACGAAACCTTAATCCTATATATACTTAAAAATATAGAAATAATTGAATTAAGAAGAATAATATGGGAAAAAATATTTGAAGATAAAGAATCAGAAGATATATTGAACCAAGAAAGGTATGAAATAGACCTACATGATTTAGACCTCGAAAGAATAGAATGGTATGATTTAGAAATAAATTCAGATTAAAATGAATAGAATGGTATGATTTAGAAATAAATTCAGATTAAAATGAACTACGAATATTTACGATATTGGACAAAATCTATGGAAGACATAAAACTATTAGAACAATTAATGGAGGAAAATTTATATATGTACCAAAGAACCCAAGATATGTTATATCTAGAATATATCATAAATAATGTTAATGAAATACTCAGATTAAAACAACTATTGGAAGAATATTACAATAAATATTATTATATTTTACCATGAATTCCGCACCACAAATATCAAGATTAAGACACTTAGCAAAAAAATATTGTAATAAAATCTTTAAAATAAATTACTCACCTACCACACTACAACCTACCACACAACCACTTCCATGAATCCCTCAACTACCAGTTCTGCACCGAAAAATGGTATCAGTTTTTCGGTGCCGATCTGGTAGTTGAGGGATTCATAGAAGTGGTAGTGTGGTAGGTGAGTAATTTATTTTAAAAATTTTATTACAATATTCTTTTGCTTGTTGTTTTATTCTTTCAATTTCCGTTTTTCTATCTATCTCTTCATTTTCTTTTGTTATTCTTATCATAGCAGTTAAACTATGTTCTAGTTTTACCGTTTCCTTTTCTAACATCAAACTTATATTGTCACCTATTTTCTTATATCTTCTTCCTAGATTAGAAAATATTATCTTTATTTTTAATCCGTCATAGTTTTCATATGTTTTTTCATCTATTGTGTATTCTTCCTTATTCATTTATAGATTATGTTGAAGTTTATATTCTAAACTTTCTATTTGTATTTTTAGATATAAAATATTTTTTCTCTGTGCTATTATAGATTTTTTACAAATTCCTGCGAATATATTACTGTTAAGTCTACTTTGCCTATGTGCTAATTCTTGTCTTTTTGTTATAATTATTTAAGTAAGTTTTTGTCTATATTCGTTATTCTCGTTATTCATTGTATTTTTAAATATTGAATATATTTATATTCTAATTTAGATATATTATCTATTAATTGGTTTAATTTGTCGTTATCAGTTTTTGTGATATTGAGTTGTTTATATTTTAGATATAATTTGTTTAATTTTCTTCTTAATTTTCTTATTTTTCTACTAGTATATTTCTTACTATTTTTCTTATTATCCATAGCTCTGATAAGACATTGGCAGTAAGTGAAATTGTAGACATGAGGAGTAAAGAGAGCTTGATGCACACAAAAACAGAGAATTGTATTTTTGAGTCAGCGGTTGGATTGTCAAACAGTTATAACCCAAGTTTGAGAAAATTATACCGGTCTATGCATGTGCCAGTGCCTCGACCCCTTCCTTTGTTGACAGAGCTTATGAATGCTACTAAGCGTGCTAGGAGAAGGCTGTAAGTTCTGCTTTTTCCTGGCATCGTTTCTTTATTAGTTTCTTCATTTCATTCCAGCCTCACCACTTTCAGATATTGATACCAAGTACATCATTGTTTACAGAAAAAAATATAGATAACTTATACTCCATACACCTACTCTGTATCTAAACAGTGGGTCTCTGCAGGTTGTACCAACAGAAGATTAAATGGAAATGTTCCTACATTACCATCTTCATTCTCTTTGTTGTGCTTATATATAGTGAATACAATTTTGTGTATAGTAATACATGTACAGTAAGTACAATGCTGAACTTATTTGGTAGACGTAGAATCACCAACTTGTGTAAGGAGCCTTATGCCTGCTGATTCAACTCATTGCTAAAATCTCCCTACTACTTTTGCAGGTGAACTGTTCTGTTTTGGCTTGGTTAAATGCTTTTGTGAATAAGTCATCTGTCTTTTCTTACATTTGTGAAAAAACATGACAAATATCTATGACAGATCAAGGAATTATAAATGATAAATTGCAAGAATATCACACTCGAATTACTTCAGTGGGTTGGAAAAGAAATTTAGCCCATGAAAATCATTAGCCATCCAGAAAACATATTACTGTCTCTAAGTCTTTATTCAGAATCTTTCAGAAGTTTAGCCCATGAAAATCTTAGGTTCTCCTGTCCTGATAATACCAGGCCAAGTTGCAGATGATCAACGTGCTGGCTAAAATGACTTACAGGTTTGCAAACATTTAGAATTATATAAAGGGCAAGCTGAAATAACAGAAAGAACTTTCCTCGTTAGAAACCGAAAGCAATAAAATTGCATATGCTCTCCAAGTCATTTTACTACATGTGGTTTCCTTAAGCAGGCAGAAACTAATAAGCCACAACTTCTGACTCTATCCTAGAGTTTGGAAGAGTATCTATCTTCTATGGTCTATCATGAGCTGTACTCTATACCATATGCTCACAATCACCTTCATTTTCACTCTTCATTATTTCCTAAAGTTCATTCGATTTAGAGGTGTTTTTGAACTACACTTATCTGTCTACAAAGTGAGAAAGCCAAACTGTGAAGAGATACTTCAGTTCAGCAGAAATATGATGCATTTTCTTGAACCTTTTACCTTCAGCAACATTATTTGAGTGAAATTTTGACAGCAAGCTACTACTTTCTTAGTATTACTGCAAAGAAATTTGACATCATTTGTCTTAAGCAAACCTTTCGTGCTAGGCAATGGAATGATGGTAGTAGAGTAGTTGATCTGATCTCACAAGCTAGATGAATAACACTACTTTTAACCACATTGTGGGCCGTGATTCGTGATTAAGTATTTCAGTTCATGAACTAGAGGTGAATATGGTTCACTAAGAATATTTCTTAAATTAAGTTGATAAAGATGAAGACTAAGCACGTGATGGATCCTGATTGTTGGATAAAAGTGGTCAGCAGCAGCTTAGGTCACTAGAATTCTATTGTAAGAGGATATTAACAATAACTTACAGGTTTGCAAACATTTCGAAGAGATGAGCAATTCCAATTTTTTATTTGATGTCAATGCTAATGTCTCTTTACACTTATTTTTGTATCTTTTTTATCATTCTTTCAAACATCCTTCATTGCCTTATTCAATTTCCTTCTTAGCTTCCAATCATCAATATACTATTAGAAAAAGAAAAGATTAGGCATTGAGAACACTAATTATAGAGTTGTATGGACCGTGTAACACCCCGTATCCGAAAATAGAGATTTCAGATTTCTGGTATTATAGGTGGCACTCACGGACACCATCCACGGACCTTAGATGGACTCACGGTCCGTCCTGCAGGTCCGTGGTTCGTGACAGAAAAATTCCCCAGAACTCAGTCAGAAAATTTGGCTAAGTCCCGACTCACGGACAGACCCACGGTCCGTAGATCAGACCACGGTCCGTGGTCTATGTTCGTGGATCGAGACTTCCCTTACCCAGCCTCTGACACAAACTACGGTCGACCAGCACGGACCGTCATTCGATCCACGGTCCGTAGGTCTAACTTTAGATGAGAGTCAGCAGCTAGTTAGCTGAAAAATATTGATGGGTCAACTTCAGATGGTCATAACTCTTAGCACAAAATGAATTATGTGTACCATGACCTATGGTTAGATAGATAATTGAATTATGTTTCCAACTCCACCGAGTTTGCTAAATTACGACCTCCGAGTAAAAAGTTAAGCTCGTTTTAGTGAAGCCCTGTTGGGCAGACTCGACCTACCGACCCAATCGACGGACCGTCGATTGATTGACGGACAGTAGGCCCATTCCGTCAGTCACTCCGACAGCAGTTAATTCAGGGGTCTTTTGGTCTTTTCCTATTTCATTTAACCCCTAAGATACGTCTTTTAGACCCTAAATCATGAGGTTTTAATCAGTTTAAGCCTAGAAACATAACTAGAACTTACCTTAGTCAAAATCATTAATCAAACTTAGAAAATTAGAAGCAAGAGAGGAGAAAAAGGTCAAGAACCCTAGTTCAAGAACGCAGTGAGGTTTCTTCAGTTCCAGCCCCAAAATGGAAAGATTTCTCCGTGGAATTCGTCACCAGGTATGTGGGATTTCACTAGTGGGTTCCTTTCGCCCATTAGGTCCCTAGAATTCAGTCAGATTCTTGATTCCATGATTATGAACAGACCTAGGGTTTCTAGAATTACAGCAGATCATCATGAATTAGTTATTTAAATGTTCCAAATCATATTATCATGTTATTGCTCAGTTTATCGCATGAATTTCAGAACACTAGCTATGTATTTCTTTAGTTCTTGAATTACACATGCTAGGTCAGATATTTCAGTATTCAGTTTTACATGCCTCAGTTTATGAATGCATCATTATCAGATTAATTGTTGCATTCTCAGTTTGCATGTTCAGTTTCGAGCTATCCAGTATTTACAGAAATTCAGTCAAAACCAGTTAACCACTTAATTCATTGGGAGTAGCATAATACCGAGTTGAACTAGGGTTCAGCGTACCCATATAGTCCCAGAACTACGAGCCACGTAGGTGTAAGTCCCCTCGGTGGGCAACATTAGTTTAGTGATCACGCCAGCATGCCTCTATACCTCTGGCAGGGTATATTGGGTCCTCTCGATGGGGTGTATACATCAGACTCCACATTTAGCTTATGTGGTTTTATGTCGGTTATTAGTAGCTCCCACAGTTCAGTCAGACTCTTTTGCATTGACCATATTTCAGTATAGTCAGTATTCAGTCTCAGCATGTTATAAATTTGGTCATTGCATCAGTTAGCTCAGTATTCAGTATTTCAGTATCTATATCATGTTCAGATGATTTCATTGCTTTATTGCTTTGTTCAGTTATATGTTATTTCAGCTTTACTCCATCCTGCATGCTCAGTACCTCTCAAGTACTGATGCATACGTGCACTACATCTTCTCGTGATGTAGGTTCAGGTTCTCAGCATCCAGATCACGCTTAGATCGATTCCCGATCTTCATTTCAGCAGCGTCAGTGGTGAGTCCTTATTCTTCGAGGACTGGTGACATGTTTATCCTTACTGTTTTTAGTCTTTAGTTTCAGTTTTGCTAGATCTAGTTGGGGCATGTCCTAACATTTCTAGTCAGTTTAGAGGCTTAATTCAGACATAGTTAGATTCAGCTTAGTGTTTTGAGTTTGATATTTCTTTTGTATTAAACTCTCAGATTTGATATATTCAGTTATAATATATGGGTATTTCCCCATCTTATCAGATTTATTTATGATTTAGATTCCGCATCAGTTTATTATCTTTAGAATGCTCATGATCATGCCAGCAGGGTTAGCTTGGGATCACTTGTGATCCTAGGTCCCGTGTCCGCGTCTCGGGGGTAGCTCGGGGTGTGACAAACTTGGTATCAAAGCATTAGGTTTAAGTGTCCTAGGATGTCTGAAAAGCCGCACTAAGTAGAGTCTTTTTCATGGGTGTGAAGTGCACCACATCTAATGAGAGGGAGGCTACAAAGTGATTTTAGGAAATCTTCACTTTCTTGTTACTCTTATCGTGCGTAAGGTATGATCTAATTCCATTCTAACTCGACGTTCTACGTTTCAGTGATCATGCCTCCTCGTAGAGCTTATGCCAGGAATGTGAATGCCAGGAATGCTAACGCAGTTCCTCTAGTCCCAGATCAGGAAGTTTCGAATGCAGAGTTTCGAAATGCCAATTCAGCTTTTGGCTCAGGTATGACCAACGAGAACAATCAGCAAGTTCCAATTCCTACTAATAGAAATGGTGAATCAGTGGCAGCTAGAGTTTGAGATTTTTATAAGGATGAATCCGCCTGAGTTTTAGGGTCACAAGTTGGTGAAGACCCACAAAACTTCATTGATGAGGTTAAGAAAATCTTTGGAGTGATGCAAGTGACTGGTAATGGTAGGGTTGAGTGGGCATCCTACCAACTTAAGGATGTGGCTCACATATAATACACTCAGTTGAAAGATTCAGAGACTACTTTGTCTTTTTTAACTCCTTACATAGCAGTCCAATTCAGTGTTAGCCCAGAAGCTCTTTCAGAACCTTTCTCAGTCTCTACTCCAGTCGGTGACCCAGTTATAGCAAGACGGGTATACAGAAATTGCCCTGTCACAGTCTCTCAGAAAGTCACCTCAGTAGATTTTGTAGAGTTAGAAATGGTAGACTTCGATGTCATTCTAGGCATGGATTGGTTAAATTCATGTTATGCCTCAGTTGATTGTAGAACTAGGATTGTTCGTTTCCAGTTTCCAGACGAACCAATCTTAGAATGGAAGGGTAGTAGCTTAGCGCCTATGGGTCGATTCATTTCTTACCTTAAGGCCAGAAAGATGATCTCTAAGGGTTATCTCTATCATCTAGTTCGGGTTAAGGATTCTAGTTCCGAATCCCCAACTCTTGAGTCAGTTCCTATAGTCAGTGAGTTTCCAGAAGTGTTTCCAAAAGATCTTCCCGGAGTTCCTCCCGAAAGGGAAATCGACTTTGGAATAGATCTCCTTCCAGATACCCAGCCTATCTCTATTCCTCCTTACATAATGGCTCCAGCTGAGCTTAAGGAATTGAAAGAGCAGTTGAAAGACCTTCTAGATAAGGGCTTCATCAGACCTAGTATTTCGCCATGGGGTGCACCAGTGTTGTTCGTAAAGAAGAAAGATGGTTCTCTCAGAATGTGCATTGACTATAGGCAGTTCAACAAGGTCACAATCAAGAATAAGTATCCTATCCCCAGGATTGATGACTTGTTTGACCAACTTCAGGGTGCTAGTCATTTTTCGAAGATAGAGCTCAGATCAGGTTATCATCAGCTTAGAGGCAGAGATAGTGACATTCCGAAGACAGCCTTCAGAACTCGGTATGGTCATTATGAATTTGTAGTCATGTTATTTGGACTAACTAATGCTCCTGCAGCTTTCATAGATTTGATGAACATAGTGTTCCAGCAGTACTTGGACTTGTTAGTTATCGTCTTTATTGATGATATCCTTATTATTCTAGGAATGAGGAAGAACATGCAAGTCATTTGAGAGTTGTTCTGCAAACTCCCAAAGATCGCCAGTTATTTGCAAAATTTAACAAGCGCGAGTTTTGGTTACAATCAGTTGCCTTCCTTGGGCATATTGTGTCTAGTGAAGGAATTCGAGTAGATTCCCAGAAGATAGAAGCAGTGAAACAATGGCCCAGACCTACCTTTGCTACAGATATCAGAAGTTTCTTGGGTCTAGCAGGCTATTACAAACGGTTTGTGGAAGGATTTTCATCCATAGCCTCTCCATTGACTAAGTTAACTCAGAAAAAGGTTAAGTTCCAATGGTTAGATGATTGTGAGAAAAGCTTTGCAGAACTGAAAACTAGGTTGACTACAGCTCCTGTCTTGACTCTACCAGAGGGTTCAGATGGTTCTGTGATCTATTGTGATGCATCCAGGGTCGGCCTAGGTTGTGTGTTGATGCAACGAGGTAAGGTTATAGCTTATGCTTCCAGACAACTTAAGGTACATAAGAAGAATTATCCAACTCAAGACCTCGAGCTTGCAACAGTGGTATTTGCACTCAAGATTTGGAGACACTACTTGTATGGTGTTCATGTAGATGTGTTCATAGACCATAAGAGCCTTCAGTATGTATTCACCCAGAAAGAGTTGAATCTTCGCCAGAGAAGGTGGCTTGAGTTCCTCAAAGATTATGCTATGAGTGTGCATTACCATCCGGGTAAGGCGAATGTAGTAGCAGATGCTCTTAGAAGATTATCCATGGGTAGTGTAGCACATGTTGAGGAAGAAAGAAAAGAGCTAGCAAAGGATGTTCACAGACTTGCTCGCCTAGGAGTTCGTCTTATGAGCATATAAAATGGTGGTGTAACGGTTCAGAATGGAGCAGAATCTTCTTTAGTAGTAGAAGTTAAGGAAAAGCAAGACAGTGATCTAATATTGCTAGAGCTTAAGGGTGCATTCCAGAAGCAGACAATGGAGGTATTCTCCGAAGGGGGAGATGGTGTGCTTCGCTATCATGGTCGATTATGTGTTCCTAATGTGGGTGAGTTGAGACAACATATTCTTGCATAGGCCCATAACTCCAGATATTCTATTCATCCAGGTGCCACTAAGATGTACCGCGATCTGCGGGAACTCTATTGGTTGAATGGTATGAAAAGAGATATAGCAGATTTTGTGACTAAGTGCCCCAATTGCCAGCAAGTCAAGGTAGAACATCAGAAACCAGGAGGTATGACTCAAGAGATTGACATTCCTACTTGGAAGTGGGAAGTGATCAACATGGACTTCATCACAGGTTTACCTCGTACTCGCAGACGACATGACTCCATTTGGGTGATTGTTGATAGGGTTACTAAGTCTTCTCGCTTTTTGGCGGTAAAGACTACAGATTCGGTGGAGGATTACGCCAAGCTTTACATTAATGAGATTGTGAGGTTGCATGGAGTTCCTTTGTCTATCATCTCAGATAGAGGTCCTCATTTTACATCTAATTTCTGGAAGTCATTTCAAAAGGGTCTTGGTACTCAGGTTAACCTTAGCACAACATTTCATCCATAGAAGGATGGTCAGGCAGAGCGTACCATTCAGAACTTAGAGGACATGTTGAGAGCTTGTGTGATCGACTTCAAGGGTAGTTGGGATGATCACCTTCCTCTGATTGAGTTCGCCTACAACAATAGTTACCATTCCAGCATTCAAATGGCCCCTTATGAGGCGTTGTATGGGCGTAGATGTAGATCTCTAGTTGGTTGGTTTGAAGTAGGTGAAGCAGCCTTGATAGGACCAGATTCGGTCCTTGATGCTATGGAGAAAGTGCAACTCATTAGAGATAGACTTAAGACTGCTCATAATCGCCAGAAGTCTTACGCAGATGTGAGAAGAAAGGAACTAGAGTTCCAAGTTGATGATTGGGTTTTCCTGAAAGTGTCACCCATGAAAGGAGGTGATGAGATTTGGCAAGAAAGGGAAGCTCAGTCCCAGATATGTAGGCCCTTACCGGATCTTGAAAAGGATTGGTAAAATGGCTTATAAGCTAGAGTTGCCAGCACACTTAGCAGCAGTACATCCAGTCTTTCACATTTCTCTTTTGAACAAGTGTGTGGGTGATCCAGCATCCATAGTGCAATTAGAGAGTGCGGCCGTGAAAGATAGCCTTTCATATGAGGATGTACCAGTTGAGATTCTCGATCGTCAGGTTAGAAGGTTGAGAAACAAAGAAGTCGCTTCAATCAAGGTTTTGTGGAGGAGTCAGTCCATAGAGGGAGCTACTTGGGAACCAAAAGCAGTCATGAAGTCCAAGTATCCTCACCTCTTTCCTTCCGATTCCATTCCAGCTTGAGGTAATTGTTCCTCTTCAGTTTTTCATTCATTCATGCAAAAATTAAGGCTTAGAATCATGTTCCTTAAGTTTGTACTTGCATTTTCAGCATATTTGTATGTTCTTGGAACTCAGTTCAGTTAGAAATTCAGTTCTCAGTGTTTAGTGGTAGGGATTGCAGCCCTCTCCCTCTATTTCAGCTAGATTAGTCTTCATTCGAGGACGAATGGTCCCACGAAGGATATAATGTAACACCCCGTATCCAAAAATAGAGATTTTAGATTTCTGGTGTTACAGGTGGCACTCACGGACACCATCCACGGACCGTAGATGGACTCATGGTCCGTCCTGCAGGTCCATGACAGAAAAATTCCCCAGAACTCAGTCAGAAAATTTGGCTAAGTCCCGACTCACGGACAGACCCACGGTCCGTAGATCAGACCACGGTCCGCGGTCTGTGTTCGTGGATCGACACTTCCCTTACCCAGCCTCTGACACAAACTACTGTCGACTAGCACGGACTGTCATTCAATCCACGGTCCGTAGGTCTGACCGTAGATGAGGGTCAGCAGCCAGTTAGCGGAAAAATATTGATGGGTCAACTTCAGATGGTCATAAATCTTAGCACAAAATGAATTATGTGTACCATGACCTATGGTTAGATAGATAATTGAATTATCTTACCAAATCCACCGAGTTTGACCTATGGTTAAGCCTGTTTTAGTGAAGCCCTGTCGGGCAGACTAGACCTACGGACCCAATCGACGAACCGTCGATTGATTGACGGACAGTAGGTCCATTCCGTCAGTCACTCCAACAGCAGTTAATTCAGGGGTGTTTTGGTCTTTTCCTATATCATTTAACCCTAAGATACGTCGTTTAGACCCTAAATCATGAGGTTTTAATCAGTTTAAGCCTAGAAACATAACTAGAACTTACCTTAGTCAAAATCATTAATCAAACTTAGAAAATTAGAAGCAAGAGAGGAGAAAAAGGTCAAGAACCCTAGTTCAAGAACGCAGCGAGATTTCTTCAGTTCCAGCCCCAAAATGGAAAGATTTCTCCGTGGAATTCGTTACCAGGTATGTGGGATTTCACTAGTGGGTTCCTTTCGCCCATTAGGTCCCTAGAATTCAGTCAGATTCTTGATTCCATGATTATGAACAGACCTAGGGTTTCTAGAATTACAGCAGATCATCATGAATTAGTTATTTAAATGTTCCAAATCATATTATCATGTTATTGCTCAGTTTATCGCATGAATTTCAGAACCCTAGCTATGTATTTCTTTAGTTCTTGAATTACACATGCTAGGTCAGATATTTCAGTATTCAGTTTTACATGCCTCAGTTTATGAATGCATCATTATCAGATTAATTGTTGCATTCTCAGTTTGCATGTTCAGTTTCGAGCTATCCAGTATTTACAGAAATTCAGTAATAACCAGTTAACCACTTAATTCATTGGGAGTAGCATAATACCGAGTTGGACTAGGGTTCAACGTACCCATATAGTCCCAGAACGACGAGCCACGTAGGTGTAAGTCTCCCATGTGGGCAACATTAGTTTAGTGATCACGCCAGCATGCCTCTATACCTCTGGCAGGGTATATTGGGTCCTCTCGATGGGGCGTATACATCAGACTCCACATTTAGCTTATGTGGTTTTATGTCGGTTATTAGTAGCTCCCACAGTTCAGTCAGACTCTTTTGCATTGACCATATTTCAGTATAGTCAGTATTCAGTCTCAGCATGTTATAAATTTGGTCATTGCATCAGTTAGCTCAGTATTCAGTATTTCAGTATCTATATCATGTTCAGATGATTTCATTGCTTTATTGCTTTGTTCAGTTATATGTTATTTCAGCTTTACTCTATCATGCATGCTCAGTACCTCTCAAGTACTGATGCATACGTGCGCTACATCTTCTCGTGATGTAGGTTCAGGTTCTCAGCATCCAGATCACGCTTAGATCGATTCCCGATCTTCAGTTCAGCAGCGTCAGTGGTGAGTCCTCATTCTTCGAGGACTGGTGACATGTTTATCCTTACTGCTTTTAGTCTTTAGTTTCAGTTTTGCTAGATCTAGTTGGGGCATGTCCCAACATTTCTAGTCAGTTTAGAGGCTTAATTCAGACATAGTTAGATTCAGCTTAGTGTTTTGAGTTTGATATTTCTTTTGTATTAAACTCTCAGATTTGATAAATTCAGTTATAGTATATGGGTATTTCCCCATCTTTTCAGATTTATTTATGATTTAGATTCCGCATCAGTTTATTATCTTTATTATGCTCATGATCATGCCAGCAGGGTTAGCTTGGGATCACTTGTGGTCCTAGGTCCCGTGTCCGCTTCTCGGGGGTAGCTCGGGGCGTGACAGACCATATTTAAATGAGTGAAAATCTACCATTTATCAATACCTCAACTTAAACTTTTTATTGTCCTCTAGTAAATTAAAAACACAATGAACTCAACAAGGGTGTCTACAAATGTACTTAATGAGAGCTAACATGTATATGCGATAGAAAGATTACTCTCAATAGCATGCTATCCTCAATCATAGTTAAAAAGCTTCGAATGATGATTATCTAGTCTCAACACAAGCTCAAGCTTACTTTATCTTCTTTTTTAGTGTAAGATCATGTTTCAACAAATAAATTTAAGTGACTTCACATCAAGAACGACTCCATGCTCTCGCAAAGCAAATCAACAAAGGTAAAAGGAATTAATGCAATTCTCACTCTCTCAAAAGAGAAGCACATGCAAGCTCTGTCCCATAGGTTTGCCCATATTTTTTAATCATCACACAACCTGGTTCTTGCAAGATCTCAAGGGTCTTTTAGGCTTGTAATGGGGCTGATGGTGAAGACATATTCAATTTGGATTAGTGACTAAAACCCTTTTCAAAGCATTATTGGAATCATCATTACCTATATTCAAGTTCTTTTCTTCTTTTCCCATTTTCAGAACTCAAACTTTTACTCTTCACTCAATTTATTTGGAATCCCCTTTTTTTCATTCACTTCTTTGTTTCATTCACAATTTCCCAAGGAATTTTCATCACATCTTTTTAATAAGGAGGGGTTCCTTCTTTTTACAAAACTTTCAGATTTGAGTCTAATTTCATCTTTCTTTGCCCTTCACTTGACTTTCGTTCATCCTTCCTTTCCACACCACCAATTAAGGCTTTTGGCCTAAGTTGGCTATTAAATCATTACAATGCTTCAAAAAGGATAATTTTGTGAGAATGTAGGGATAATTTGGTTTAACACGCTTCTTTTGGTTGTCAACACATAAGTTAGGAGAAAGTTGTGCCAATATGGATTCACACCCTCACAAGATAGTCACAAAGGCTTGATGGACCATTTGGTTCCCTCATTAAAATTTTGCCCAAGATTGTGTCTAACATTCACCAAGATTCACACAACTGGACTAACATGGAAAATTCTAGGACTCCACATGCATTATTTCAAGTAAAACCTCACAACACATGGCACTTTGAAATACATCTATTTAGCACATCCCAAAAAATCAAAAGTGTACGTGCAATGTTCATTGCAAGGCTCACATCAAAACGTAGCTAGTCAACAAGAGATTCAAAGGGATTGCTCAATGGTTTAACTACATTGATTTCATTCTCGCTATCCCAACACCATGCATCATGCACATCACGAGGACTATTCAAGATATAGATACTAAACACAATTGGTCCTCAATTTTTTATCAATGAAAACTCATAGAGGGAGGGGGTTGGAACATCAAGAGAGAAAACTTCAAAAGAGCATTCTAATACTTAAACTAACTATAGTAAAAATGGGCTATTAGCTGGGCCCATTTAGAAATGTGCCTCACCCCACAGAAAAAGTTAAGAGCAGTGTCTTCAATATGTAGAAATGTTATACGGAAATGTAGGTAGAAGCACTCCCAAAGCAATCATTGATCGAAAGATCATCGAGTTTAATCGGATCTCCTATGGGATTGTATACTATGTCAATGTAGACTTCAATTTGCGCGAGCTACTCCATGATCACCTAATGAGCATGTGTGAATCGCCTTATCATTCATGACCATCACCGAAAGTACAAGTGAGCTACCCGTGTTTTGAGCCTAATTATACGGACTGCAGCGGGTTCACCCAATGGAATGGGTGAATCACCTAGTAGGTCATGAGAATCAACGATGTAGACAAAAAGAACCTAATGTTGAGCCCCCTCTTGGGCGAGCTCTTTGGAGCTTTAGTTACTGCACTCGGTAGATCACTGATATGCTCTTATCATCGCTTATTACACAACACCTACACATGTGAACACCCACGTTATTGAAAACAACTAACACTTGGGTTGCCTCTCAAGAAGCGCCTAATTTAATGTCGCGACATGACGTAGATAGGTTCTTCAAACACCATCCAAATACACCATTTTAAAAACCCACACATTTCGACTTTCTCCAAAGTAAGCCTTCAACCGTTGTCCATAAAACTTGAACATTACCCATTTGCATCTTCAATTTCAATAGTCCTATTGCCGTACACGTGGGTGACAGTATGCGGACAAGTCAACCATGACTTGACCTTACCTGGGAATAACTTCAACCTTGAATTGAAAAATAGGACCGATTCCCCCACTTGAAACTCACGAGTTAGTATCTTAGCATCATGCCACCGCTTAACGCTTTCCTTATGTATAACTAAGCTTTTGTAGGCTTTCAAATGGAATTCATCTAACTCAAGGATTTGGTGTACATGACCTGTAGAAGCAATGTCTCAATTAAGATTTATCTTCTTCAATGCCCACAAAGGTTTGTATTTCAAGTCCACCGGAATATGACAAGCTTTACCAAATACTAACTTATAAGGGGACAATCCAATGGGAGATTTAAATGTTTTAGGTAGGTCTAAAGAGCATCATCAAGCTTGCTAGAATAAAAAGTACAATGAACATTCACAGTTTTAGCAACAATGCTCTTTATTTCTCGATTAGACACTTCAACTTGTCCCCTCGATTGTGGATGGTATGACATTTATACTTTTTTCTGGACCCCATATATTGAGAGGAGGGTGGAAAATTGAGGATTGCAAAAGTGTGACCCTCCATCACTTATGATGGCCTTTGGGGGTACCAAGCATTGTGAAGATATTCTTTTTGAGGAAATTTGTGACACTTCACACTTCATTGGTTTGCAAGGATATTGCTTCCACCTACTTGGAGACATAATCCACGGCTACAAGGTTGTACTTATCCCCAAAAGAGATAGGAAAAGGGTTCATCAAAACAATACTCCAAACATCAAACAATTCAATTTCAAGGATTTGTGAAAGTGGCAATTCATGTCTTCTAGATGTACTCCCCTGCAATTGATATTGGACACAACATTTGAAAAATGCATGAGCATACCTTAAGATAGTCGGCCAATAGTAGCCACATTATAAGAGCTTAAAGGGTGTATGAATTCCCCCATGATGACCTCCTACTGGCGAGGCATGACATGCTTCAAGGATCTCATTCATTTCCACTTCCGGTACAACGCCGAATAATATTATCAACACATTCTCTAAGAAGAAATGGTTCACCCCACATGTACTTTGTCACGCCCTAAGGCTACCCTCTAGACGTAAACATGAGACCTAGGATCACGAGTGATCCCAAGCTAGCCTTGAACTAACATATCATAAGCATACTTAAAGATTTACTGAAAATAGAAATACTGTGCGGAAGCTTAAGCATGATATAAAGTGAAATGATGGGGAATGCCCATTCTAAATCTGAATATATAAAAGACTAAGAGTTCAATAATCACTGAATGATCAAACTCAAATCTAAAACTGAAGCTAATTATGTCTGAAATAAACCTCTAACTGACTAGTGATGCTGGGACATGCCCCCAGCTAACTCTAGAAAAATTGAAACTAAAACAAAGAAAGACTGAATAGAAGACATGACAATCCTCCTCGAAGAATGTGGACTCACCACTGATACTGCTGAACTGGAAATCAGAAAATGATCTATGCGTAATCAGAATGCTGAGGACTTGAACCTATATCACGAAAAGATGTAGCGTAAAGTATGCGTCAATACTTGAAAGATACTAAGCATGCATGATTGGATAAAGCTTAACAATATATACATAACTGAACAAATAAATAAGAGCAATGATATAATCTGAACTGAATTGAATACTGAGCTAACTGAAAGCAATGACAAAGTACATAATATGTTGAGACCGAATACTAAATTGTAACTGGTAATCTGCTCAATGCACTAGAGTTTGACTGTGGGAGATACTATTAACTAACATAAAACCACGAGAGCTATCCGTGGAGTCCGATGTATATGCCCCATCGAGAGGACCCAATATACCTTGCCAGGGTTATAAAGGCATGACTGGCGTGATCACTAAATACTATGCCCACAGAGAGGACTTATCCTATGGGGGCACGTAGTTCTGGAACTATGAGGGTGTCTGACCCTAGTCCACTCGGTGTTAAGCCTATTCCCAACTGAATATGTAAGTAACACATTATAATTGAATTTCTGTAATACTTAATAGCTCAAAATACTGACATGCTAACTTAAAATGCAACATTAATGTATTGATAATGAAACATTCTTAACTATGACCTGTATATTTGAATAAACTGACCTAGCAAGTGTAATTCATGAACTAAACGAATCTACACAACTAGGGTTCTGATGTTCATGCAAGAAGCTAAGCAACAATTCCTCAAAAACATGATGATCTGATTAGGATTAGTCTAACAATTGAATTACAACACTTTTCTAAAGTTCAAGATACCCTAGCTCTAAACATGATATAGATAATCAAGAATCTGACTGAATTCTAGAGACCTAATGGATGAAAGGAACCCACTAGTGAAATTCCACATACATGGTGATGAATTTCACGGAGAAATCTTTCGATTTTGAGGCTGGAACTGGAGGAAACCTTGCTCCGTTCTTGGAGAGGGTTGGTCGACTTTTTCTTCTCCTTTACGTTCAAATTGGATGAATTTTGGAGAATGAATTTACTAGGGTAAGTTCTGACTTAGTTGCTAGGCTAAAAATGACCAAAACAACATAGTTTAGGGGTTAAAAGACGTAGTTTAGGTGCCCAACACATAAGTGAAAAGAGCAAACGACCCTCACTAAAAATCTGCCGAAGCCACCGACTCCCCCTGACCGACGGGCTGTCCTAGCAAGGCGTCATTTGGCTTCAGAGAGATGGAATGTGGGGGTCTGAACCATGGCGTGGACCACAGACCGTGGTCCCACCTACGGTTTGTAGGTCCTGGCGTAGGTCCAAACTTTGGCTAAATTTATTCTTGGTTCTGGGAGGGAGCTGCAGGTGACCATCCACGAACCCCACCTACGGTCTTTGGTTCAACCTACGGTCCGTTGGTGGCACCTGCAACTTCTGAAATCTGTATTTCTGGCCTGTCTAGAATACGGGGTGTTACATATTTCTTCACATCAAATAGGAATTTCCTCTTTTGATGGTTACTTTAATCATTAGGTGATATTCCACACACAATAAAATTTGAAAAATCAGCATACCAAGGAGCAGAAGGTGCAAAGATTACCTTTACAGATTCATCCAAAAAAGCATCATATCAATGTCTTTCTCTTCAACAATTCTAGTTTTTGTGCGCCTCCATCTCAGAAAGATGGTCAGCTACTTGGTTCTCACACCCCTTTCTATCTTTCACCTCGAAGTCAAATTATTTAAGAAGTAATACCCATTAGATCAGCCTTGGCTTAGATTCTTTCTTTGCCATTAGGTACCTTATTTATGGTATGTGTTAACCAACACTCTGGTACCTAGAAAATATGCACGAACCTTCTCAAACACACATACCATGGCCAACAACTGTTTTTACATTATGGTGTAATTATTTTGAGCACAGTTTACCAATTTACTAGCATAATGATGGGATTAAAGAACTTGTTTTTGCGCTGCCCAAGAACTGCTAGAGCCAAGCCACTAGCATCGCACATCATTTAAAAAGGGAGATTCCAATCGGGAGAAATGATTATTAGGGCTCAAATAAGTTTCTCCTTGAGTATTTTAAAAGCCATCATGCAAGAGTGATCAAAGATGAATGTGCTCTCTTTTTCAAGAAGTCTACACAATGGAATGGCGATCTTGGAGAAATCTTTAATAAATCATCTATAGAACCCAACATGACCAAGAAAACTCCTGGAGCCTTTTATTGAAATCAGTGGGAGGTATTTTTTGATCACGTGAATTTTTGCTTGATCAACTTCAATACCTTCCCCAAAAATTTTGTGCACAAGTAGAATTCCCTCTTTCAACATAAAGTGACACTTCTCCTAGTTGAGGACAAAATTCGAATCCACACACCTTCTCAATACCATTTCAAAATTCTTTAAATATTCCTCGAAAGAATCCCCACAACAGAAAAATCATCCCTGAACAACTCATCATCCCTGAACAAATCCATAGATTCTTCTACCATATCTGCAAAGATTGATAGCATACAACATTGAAATGTACTTAGGGAATTACATAGTCCAAATGACATTTGCTTGAATGTGAAAATGCCATAGGGGCATTGTAAACATTGTCTTTTCTTGGACTTTAGGTGCAATTGGGATTTGGT
The DNA here is from genome assembly GCF_900185275.1 of Solanum verrucosum. NCBI lineage: Eukaryota > Viridiplantae > Streptophyta > Magnoliopsida > Solanales > Solanaceae > Solanum > Solanum verrucosum. Next base: position 1,278,948 of record NW_026019974.1, read on the forward strand.
TGTTCCTGGAATATCCATCAAGAATGCAATACCACATTTATTCGGCAAGCCTACCAAGCATCTGATCAATAAAGGGCATGGAGAAATGAGGTGACAGGTCTAGTGGCAACAAATTGAGCCTTGTCATTGGGAACTACCGTGATACCACCTTTTTTGGAACACATTGCACCAGACTCACCCATTAGCTATTAACAATCGGGAAAATGACTCCTACATCTAACCATTTTATGATTTCTTTCTTTACAACTTCTTCCTCGGAGGATTTAATCTCCATTGATGTTCAATACTTGGTATACAATCTTCTACCAAGTTTATTTTGTGAGTGCATAGACCCAGTGAAATACCCACAATATCAACATTGGACCACCCCAAGGCTTTAATGTGCCTCTTCAATACTATGATAAAAAAATTCAACTTGTCATTGTTTGAGATCGCTTGCAATGATTACTGGAAGAGTGTTGTTAGCCCCCAAGAAAACATACTTGAGATGAGGCGGGAGTTCCTTCAACTATAATTTCATTTGTTCATGATGGATGGTTTTGCCGGTGGTTCTTCTCTAGTAGAAAAATTGAGGTCAAGTTTAGTATGGAAAGAATTATGCGATACCATGCCTACAAGAGCAGCTATAACCTCTCATAGTTGTTGATTTCATCATAGTATTAATTAGGTAGCACTTGAGAAATGGGTTCTCTATAATAGACTGAACTTCCAGTACTTGCCACGACTTCATCAATTTAATCCAAATGAGACACCACATGCATATTACTCTGGTTTTTCATTGATTCGTGAATATTGAAGCTAACTACTTCATCATTGAATTTCAACTCCCCTCCTTCCACATCAACAAAAGCCTTGCCCGTGGCCAAAAATGGTCTACCGAGAATAACCAAAATCTCAACATCAATTTCACAATCAAGAACAACAAAAATAGCAGGGAACAAAAATTTGTCAACTTTCATTAGCACATCATATACCACACCCACCAGTTTCATTATTGAACAATCAATAATTAGAAGCCTCATATTTGTGGGTTTTGGTTTATCAAGTTCAAGGTTCTCAAATATCACCAATGGCATCAAATTTATGCTTTTGATTTTTAACGTTTCAAGCACACCTCATCCAATTCTAGGTGTCAACGATTGTAAATCAACATAAAACCCAACTAAATGAGTTGGGTCGAATCCCACAGGGAACGATACGTATTTTAAATTCAATTAGAAAGTGCAGACGTTGTCAAATCACCCATAGGAATAGAAATTATCGATTAAAGACATAATCAAGTAAAAGGAGTGACACGAATGTCGAATGGGGGGAGGGTTTGTTTTGATTATCATCTAAAAGCAGTCACAAACACTAGGAATTAACAATAATGAGACAAATTCTGGGAATGTGATCGATTATAGGTAAATATAGACACATGGGTAATTGAAAATATTAGTAAATAGCTAGATATTAGTGAGTAGGCTAGCCTATAAGGGAGGTAATTTTCTCTCGAACAATTACCCTGAATCAAGTGATTTGTCTCGAACATCAACAAACATGCGATTTATGAGAAGCCCACACCTTATTCCATTCACTCTCTCAAGCTGAATGTGTGAGATTAAGTTTAGGATTCACTCTCTCGAGTGAAACCCAGGTCAACCCAATACCTATAAACCATCAATCAATAATCTTAGTTCTAAAACCTCTCTCTCTCGCAAGCCAAGAACACAAACATAGAACTGCATTTGCAACTACAATTCTTAGATTAAACCGTAATGATTATACTCATTTTTAAATAGCATTTAAACTAACAATTAGCAATACCCATAAGCTAAATCAGCCCATAATCACATGATCACACCCCAAGAATTGGGGTTTTAGCTAGAGATCATAAAAAGGTAAAAATAGTTACCAAATTAATTATCCATCAATGGTGTAAGGGTAATTTCATCCTTACAATGCTCCAATTTGATGAATCTCAAAGACCCACTTCCAAATTCTCAAAAGTGAATTTCTTCAATCCTTCAAAGCTATGGAAAAACTTTAGAGAAAAATGTCTCCAAGTGCTAAAAAATAAAAATAGATGGATTAAAAAGGTTATTTGATACTAAACTAAATGTTGAAAATCCTATTTATAGTTGCCAAAAATATGCTGTGAATGGGCATTCGGTGAAGTAAGTCGGGCTAGCCGAACCACTCGGCGAGCTGCCCTTTGATCTTTTCCATAGCCTTTTCTCCTTTTCATTCAGTATCCTTGGGTCCTGTAACTTTGTGCACTCTATCACTGCTTCACAGAACTTCTCGGCGATTCGCCCACTGCTCCTTTCTACTGCCGATCTTGGTTTCTTCCCTCATGGCTTGGCACACTGGAACATTAGGCGTTCAGATAGCCATTCAGCGATTCGCCAAGTGACCTTGGTGATTCTCCAAGTGACCTTGGCGATTCGCCAAGTGACCTTGGCGATGAACAGGCTTGCCTTTCTTCATTCTTTCAGTTTGTTTTGTTCCTTTTTTAATGTTAGTGTCCTTGCTTTGTTTCTTAATCCATGTACCTAAAAACCAAGGGTTTTTCATCCGTTTATGGCACACATTAAGTATTCAAGGACACTAAATCTATCCAAATAAAGGCCCAAATGAGTCCAAATCTCAGACTCATCAGCTTGCACCAATATCACATAAAGCTTTTGCAAAGGTTCACCTACCAATGGTACATGAGATTGTGAAAGCTCCCGGGTCATCTCTCTTTAGGACATCATTTTTGTCCATAACTGCACCACATGTTTTTGGTAAGGCGACTGTTTCACAATCTATCACCCTTTTATTTGTCGCCAACTCTTTCATGTATTAAGCATAACCCGACATTTCAGTCAAAGCATCCACCAATAAGATGTTCTCTTTCAAATATTTCACTATTTCCACATACTTTTGGAATTTTGCGTTGTCATTTTTGTTTCTTAACATTTGTGGGATTGGAGGTGTGATCTTGATTGAAGGTAATGTAGATGAATTTAAACACCACTTTCCTCACATTCATCTTTGACCCAGTTTCTACTTCTTTCTCTCTATCTTAATCCATTTCCTTAGATGATTTGTTATCGTCAATTACTCTTTGGTTTTCTGCTTCGGCTGGCCTTGCTACCTCATGCAATGCCTTCATACTTCTACTCACAATTAATGTAACATGATAGGAATTTCTTTGATCCCCATTTCAATTAGATGGTTCATGCTCATCCGAATTTGCATATGCAAGAGCGGTTAGCTTCCCTATCTCTTATCAAGTTTTTTTTTATGGAATATGCATGTGAGACTGCGGTAGTGAGAAAACCTAAAACGTCACTCTTCATCTCTTGCAAAATCATGTTTGAACCCTAAACCTCACTTATAATTTTAGCCAACAAATCATAAGTGGGGGTCTTCATCGATCCATAATGACGTTCATATTTGAGTTCTTCATCTTTCCTCTCTAATACCTCTCATCAATACCATTTGTCTAACCTTTATTTCTTACAAGCGTAAAATGACTTGGCCGAAAACCTTTCGAGTTTCCACCTCCTTTGTGCATCTCCTCTTCATACCCACACTGGGATATTGCATTTATTTAGTTTGATTTGTCTCGATGAACATGCCCTGATAAGATTTCAACCTGGGTGGTTAACCAACTAATGCTTTTAGTACGCTCTTCATTCTTTTCTTCTTGTTCCTTGAATTCCCCTAGATATGGAAGTGATACATAATCATCACTCATGTGCCAGGCTTGCTTTATTTTTGTCACCTCATAAAGTAACTTTTTTGCTTCCGTGAATGACTGTCTAATGATGCCTCCTTGCATAGGATGATCAACAAACCCCTTATCCAAGACGTCAAGACTTTGGTAAAAATATTGCAATAATTGCTCATCTGGGACATTGAGGCAATACTCGCTTAAACTGTATCAAAGTTTCATGCCATGGTTCCCAACGCATCCTTTCATAATCTTGGATATTCCTTCTCAACTTCATAATTCTTGATGGAGAAAAGAATCTTTCAAGGAAAGTTCCCCTCAACTCTTTCCATGAGGTAATTGACATTCTTGGAAATTCAATCAACCATCTAGTCACCTCTCCTATTAAAGAGAAGGAAAATAATTGCAACATCATTGAATTTTGTGAGATGCCTTTCATTGAAAAAGGATTACACACATTTGCAAATTTTTGGAGGTACTTAATAGGGTCTTTATTATGTAGACCCCAAAACAATCCTTCCGTGTTGAAAAAGGTAACCCCCTTTTACACCAATGGTAGAAAGATTGCTCCCACCTCCTTGGTGGGGGTAAGAAACCACTTCCTTTTTTCTTCTAACATCATTGTCTCTTCCATGGAAACTAGAATCATTACCATGATGCGTATTCATAATTATACCTACCAAGAGGTCACCACAAGAACCCAAGCGTAAGACCGTTCAACTACAAAACACATTAATATGCAAATTACTTCTTAAACAAAATTCATAACTTCCAATCCTCGACAGCGGCACCATTTTTAATAATGCTCAAATCACCCTCTAAAACTAGTTAAAAGAGTGACAACTGTGGTCAGTATAAATACCCGACTAAGAGTTGGGGTCAAATAGCACAGGGAATGATATGTGGTTAGTAATTTAGTTAGAGAATTGACAAGCAATTAATTCTATTGAAATGAAATATGGGTGGAGAAATCCACAAATTTTAATAACAACAATTCACTCACCGAATTAGCAATAGTGAAGTAATTGACAATCCACAAAGGTAAAGAACTCAAAGGGTGTGGAAGTCAAATTTTGATTCATATTGGGGTGTCAAAGACTTGCTTGTTACAACCATCCAATCATAAATAAGCTAGGTCATTATAATTGATGCTAATATTATTTCAATATCAAAGCATCCTTGCATAGAAACCCCTTTCAGTATCATCTAAAAACCATTTAAAGAAACCTAAAACTTTATATATGCAATCAAGTATCCTAAACTACAACTATTGATAAGATTACCCACATATATTAGTCTCTTTTGAGCACCATTACAAGATCAAAAGTAGAATTAAGTTGGCCATCTCAATTCATAAATTAATCAATCAGTAATGAATCAAATTTATTATTGATAGTCAGAAGACACAGTAATTCAACAACCCACTGGATTAAATCAACACTCAACCCCATAATCATACACCAAGAGTTTGGGATTTTAGCCACACATTGCAATGTGTAAATATATTATATCTTGCATGAAATTAACCACAGGTAACTTGAATTTAGAGATATAATAGCAAACCCACTTCAATTCCAGCCTCAAATTTTAAAATCTTTGTTTTCACAAGTGAAAGCTTTTACAAGAAAATTGTTCCTCTTCAATAAAATGTTTCTCTCTCTAGAATGTTTAGAAACTTCCCTAATATATTTCTATGTCTCTTTCTCTCTCCTCTGGGCTATTTACAGTTTCCCAAAATTTTACTCGAAATGTAGTTTTGTGTCCCTTTCGGTGACGTTAGCTCAGTTCACAAACTGCAATCGGTGAATCACCCATTTTCCTTAAGTTCTCCTTTTTCTTGCTTCACGCTTCAGTTGTTTGAGTCGCCTTAGGCAATCCCTTCTGAGTACGCTTTTGTCACTTTGGTGATTCACCAATTTACTTCTTATATAACTCTTTGAGCCATCATTTAATTTGTCAGGACTCTTAACTTTGACGACAACCACTCATTTTGCCTTATATCTTTCGGCAAATTGCTCTTCTTACCTTACTTTACCAATTGAACTTGAGGGTTGACTCGGTGAACTTTCATATTGGGAGAGCACAGACTAGGTGACTCGCCCTCCTCGTTAAGTGATCTTCAAAGTGTAGTTTACACTTCTTTTGTATATTTGACCATTATTTCAAACATCCGTCCTAGACTTGTCCAATTGCCTTTGGAGATACAAATCATCTATGTTTATTAGAAAAGGACAAAGTTAGGCATTGAGGACACTAATTATTGAGCTAAATGGACCTTTAATGAGTGCAAATCTACCATTGATTAGGGAGTTGCTTGAATTGGAAATCACATGTTTGCTTGCTAATTATTAGTACAAACAAAAGTCATGACCATAACCCCTAGTGAAAATTGAAGAGTGCTGTGCTTAAATTGAGTGCCTCCTATGTTTAATTTTTTTTTGCTTGAAGACAAGCATAGTCTTAAGTTGGGGTGTTGATGAGTGGTGGATTTGCACTCATTTGTAGCTCTTTTCTTATAATTTAATGGAACTCAAGTAGAGAAAGAGGCTAATTACCCGTTGAATTGTGTTGATCTCAGGTGTTTGTTGTTGGGATGGAAAAGGATGCATAAAAGTAGAAAATAAGCACACCACCAGATCTCGCACCTACAAAAGATTGTTCGCTTAAGAGAACTAGTAAACAAAGTCAACAGGTCGCTTCCAGGCAGCGTTCGCTTCATTGAGCTGGTTCAAAAAAGTGGAGTTCGCTTAAGGGAACTTATGTTAGCTTTTGCGTTTGCGAATCTCCTACCGCTTTTGCGAAGCTCACCTATCAAGACAAAGGAAGAATGGGAAATTCTCAAGCATCAGACCCAAATTCAGAAAATAGGGTTAGAGTGGAGGAGAATTCATCATCCAAGAATATTTAGAAAGAGAATATTGTAGAAAGAAGAACTCATCTTAGAGTAGAGTTTTTGTTGTTCTTAATTTTGGGGTTGAGACATTGAAGGCAAGTTGCCTGACATTTCATTTTTGTATTTGGGGATTGAATTGTGTTTCAGTAAATCTCTTTTACCTTTCTTCATTTTCTTGATCTTAATGGCTAGAAATGTGGGTGTAATTGCTTATACGAAATTGGGAATTTTGTGCTAGGAATAGACAAAGCTATTTGTGTATTTGAATTATTGCTCTATTATTTTTGTATTTTCTTATTTCCATGTTTGATTTCATGAAATGGGTTCAATCTAGTTTTCATGTTTCAATTTTTGTGTTGCGAGTGCATGCTCAATCCTATCTTCCAATCTTTGTGGTTTGCTTGAATATAGATCCGTGAAGTGGAGAATTAAATTGAAAATGGCATTGTAGCTTTGAATCTTGAATTTGAGACCGAAAGGAGAAAGTTTATGGTTTTATTGTTGAATGCAAGACTTACTCGAAAGAGAGGTCTATGTTATGGTAGTTAGTTTTTTTTTTGAATCACGCGATTGAGACCGAAAGGAGATGTCATGAAATAGTCCTTTGAGAGAGAGAGAGGAGATTTGAATTGTCCTATGATTACTTAGCCTACCTATTAGTGATTGATCTTGGATTGAATTGCAATAAATCATTGAGTGTTAATTGAATCTCGAATTTTCTCAATTCCCATACATCCCTTGTTTGATATCAGCTTTGCCCCCATTAGAAGTGTATCTAGAAAAATTATCTTCTATTTGATAATTTTGTACCTTGTATATTTAGATTCAAACTAGTATCTAGTTAGCATTTATATTTTCAATCCCCAACAAAATGTTCTCTGTGGGTTCAACCCCGATTCTTAGTTGGGTATTTTTATTGACGACGACCACTCACTCTTTCGATTAGTTTTGAATAACATTTGAGCTAATAAAATTATAGAGAACAATTATCTAGGAAATCATTGGGGGGAGTTCATGCAATCTTAATCATCCCCAAGTCTAACCTATTCTTTTCAATGTTCTCCCTACTTATTATTAGAATCCATGAGTTGTTTTCTGATTCATAGTAATTAAGAACAATGTGATCCTACAACCATATACTTTTATGGATCGATAACTCAATTTCAAGATTTATTGTTCTCCCTATAAATGTGCCCTTAGTCTGTTCACCAGTTGAAACAAGTGGTACAACATTTTCCAATGCAATCCTCACTCTCTTCTCTTTTTTTTTGTTTAAATAACCTTTACTTGCTAAGCAACAAAGGCTAGAAGGAAATCTGGAAGAAACGGAATAGCTTACCTGGCTCAACTCAACTCAACCTGACTGACTTCTTTCAATATAAGGCAATTTAAAACAAGTGCGATATAAAGAAGACTGTTTAAAACATGCTATAAACTCTGTGTGTATACAAAGATACAATAAGCCTAAAATGTATATAGAAATACAATAATCTGATGTATATAAAAATACAATAACTTCTGTGTATGAAAATACAATAACTGCTGTGGGAGTTTCTCTAACCGACAACCATCACATGAGAGTTATAGTGATGATACAGCGATCAACCTCACGTTACCAGAGCATCTTATACCTGGCCAAATGTATAAGACCTGAACTGCCTAATGGATCCACTAGTCTAATCTGAAAAGGATTCATCTAAAAAGTATGAACCTTTTCTACCCATGGTGGCTAACATGGTTCTATGGGGACTGTGGGTTCTTTGAACGCTCCCCCAATTCGGTGCTCGATACTACTCCTAAAAATGTACAGGCTCTTATGTTTTTAAAACATCTTTCTTCCTGCTGATATGAGATAATTACTCAAAAACTAGCCCGAAGGCTCCTTTGGAAATCTAAGTTTCCAACCTTGTTTAAATGTAAAAACATTTCTTTAAAACTTCCTTGGGAATACATAGTTCCCTAATACCTTTGAGAAATGAACTCAACTTTAAACTCTGGACTTAACTTGAAACTTGATACTCTTTACTTGACTTGCGACTCAAGCCTTAGAATGAAGTTAAAATGTTCAATAAAGACTCTTGACAAGTTTGAAAACTTACTTGAACTAACTTCTGAACTTTGCTTGACTTGACTCTAACTTCTCTTTAACTTGATCCTAACTCGCCTTGAATTGGATTATGGATTCAAGACATATAATCGCATGTTTATAGATGAGTTCGGGAGGTTTAAAAACACTTTGGGATGTTGGAAACAACTAGGGAGCATAGGTATAACACCTAGGAACATGCATGAGAAAGCATGGAAAGAATAGGAAAATTTGGCGCTCTAAGAGGCGCGGAGCGCCAGACCATAAACTTCAGAGAGCGACTGCTGGCATACTGAGAGGCGCGCCGCCCCAAGGGGAAAACCTCAGAGCCCCTTTTGGGGGGCGCTGGCAGGCACGACGCGCTGACCCCTTACCCAGAAAACTCAACTTTTCTCCCCTTTTTCTTCAACTCTAAACCATCCTTACTTCAATGGATTTAACCCCAAACACTAGGGATCATCAATATCTCAACATACCATAGATTACAACTCAAATGTACAATCCAATCATGTCCCACAACCAACAATAACTTCAACAACTTCAACAACAATTCCAATCTTTTCTCAAATCATAAAATGAGCTTGGTGTGTGGGGGAAAGGATCAACCCACACAAAGAACTCACATACCTTGATAGGGATCACCCCCGACGATTTCCACGACGGAACCTTGACGGAACTAGTTGATCTCCTCTTTGTTCTCTTCTTCTTCCCCTTCTTTTCTTCTTCTTCTCTTCTTCTTCTCAAGCCCTAGCTTTTACTCATTTAAAATGGGAAAAAATGATTCAAAGATCAGCCCTATACAACAATATAATCCCAAAAGAATTGTCTAGGAAAAGACCAAAATGCCCTTAAAATTTCCGGATGGATTCCCTGCAAACTGCCCAACTTTCAATGGCCATAACTCGCTCATACGAACTCGGAATCGAGTAAACTCGGTGGAGTTGGAAAGATCATTCCACAAGGTTCACAACTAACTGGAACTACTCCTAACTCATGCTGAGCTAGGAGTTACGACTGCTCAAAGTTGGCCAAAAACTCAATGATTTCCACACTTAGCCAAATTTCCAGATTTTAAATTTTTTTCCAAAAATGACTATTTCCAAATTTCAAGCTTTTCCATACTTATTTCAAATTGCCGGATGTTACAATAACTCCCCCGTGGGAACATTCGTCCTCGAATGAGGTTACTCTTACAAAGCTAAGGGTGTAACATCAACTCAACACCCAACAAACAACCATGCAAACCAACAACAACAACAACATGCTCATTATTAAAAGAGCACTA
>NW_026019974.1:1977189-2062570 GCF_900185275.1 Solanum verrucosum
GCAGATTTGAATGCAGGACAAGTAGAGTGCTTGGTGACTGTGTTGAAAAGGTTCAAGCGAGCTATTGGGTGGACTATAGCGGATATCATTGGGATTCCTCCCGGTATTTGCTCTCACAAAATCCAACTCATGCCAGATCATAGGCCTAGTATCGAGCACCAGAGAAGACTAAATCCACCTATGCAAGAAGTAGTCAAAAAGGAGATCATCAAGTGGCTGGATGCAGGAGTTGTTTATCCCATTTCAGATAGTAGTTGGGTATGTCCTGTGCAGTGTGTGCCTAAAAAAGGTGGTATGACTGTGGTTCCAAATGAAAGAAATGAGCTTGTTCCAATGAGGCCTGTTACTGGATGGAGAGTTTGTATGGATTACCGGAAATTGAATACGTGGACAAAAAATGACCACTTTCCTATGCCATTCATAGACCAGTTGTTGGATAGACTTGCACGAAAGGGTTGGTATTATTTTCTTGATGGGTATTCGGGCTACAATCAAATCTCTATAGCTCCAGAAGACCAAGAGAAGATCACCTTCACTTGCCCATATGGGACTTTTTGCTTTCAAACGGATGCCATTTGGGTTATACAATGCCCCAGCTACCTTCCAGCGGTGTATGATGTCGATATTTCTGATATGGTGGAGGACACTATTGAAGTGTTCATGGATGATTTTTCAGTTGTAGGTGACTCATTTGATCGGTGTCTAGATCATTTGGCCGAGGTGCTTAAACGGTGTGAAGACTGTAACTTGGTGCTTAATTGGGAGAAGTTTCACGTCATGGTTAAAGAAGGTATAGTGTTGGGACATCGAATTTCAGAGAAAGATATTGAGGTTGATAGAGCTAAAGTTGAGGTAATAGAAAAACTTCCGCCACCCATTTCAATAAAAGGTGTTAGAAGTTTTCTTGGACATGCAGGTTTTTATAAGAGATTCATCAAAGATTTCTCAAAAATTGCACATCCTTTGTCTTAGTATAGTTTTGGTTAGTCTTGGGCACTAATATCGCTCCCGCAGGTACAATGGCACCCAAGAAGATGGTCACCTACTCAAAGAGGGGCAAGTCAAATTATGTTGCCCCTTGTTTCCGGTTAATTGATGAGGACACAAACATTGACTCTAATTTAGCATATGTGCCTCTCAACCCTAGGGCTTCTCGCGCTGCACCTCGGGGCACCAGAGGCACCCCTTGGAAGGTGCTTCCCAACGTAGTCACTGTCTCCTAGTCTGATGAGGAGCACACACTGATCGGGTCACCAACTGGGGCTGCTTCTAGTTCAGAGGGGACTATGTCTGGGTCCGAGTCTGCCCATGCGTCAGGCTCCGAGTCTGCCCGCTCTTCACGATCCGAGTCTACCCATTCTATAGGGTCCAATGCCAAATCATCCACAGGGTCTGGCGAGAAAAACCAAGCAACCTCGTCTGATGAGGCAACTAGCTCAGAGTCCATAGTTGCACCACGAAATGATGACACCACTCATATAGCCGGCGAGCTAGGTAAGTGGTGTGTAGAAGATCAATGGAAAATTTATAGGGATGCTAAGATGGTCAACGACAAACAAAAGATGGCCCGACTAATTACAGAGGAGCGCAGAGTCCTCACGAGGAGCCTGCAAATTGTTCCAGACATTCACCAGTTGATCAACCTTCACAAGTGTGAATGGATGGCTCGAGACCCAGGGACGTACAACGAGGAGATTATGCGGGAGTTCTATGCTTCCTATGCTGCCACTCTCCGCGGTTCCATTTCCAAGCGGTCAAAGCCACTAGTGCAGGATCCGTTCACTTTCACTTTGGTTCGAGGGTGCCCGGTGGACATATCACCTGCCACGATCATACGCTTTCTCTATGGTCCTACTACGGGTCACTGTTGGTCTCTCAACACAGCTGAATTTGACTACATATGGGACATCGTGCGGAGTGGCGCTTTCCAGAGGAATGCTGAGCAGCGAGAGGTTGTTCTACTATGGTTGGTCAGGTACATTGCTACAGATGGCGAGCGTGCAGAATGGGTCGCCGCTCCACGGTTGGGCATCCGGAAGGCCATACTAAATTTTGTGGCCAAGTTCTTCTGGCTGCTGGTGCGTAATAGAGTGTCGCCTACAAAAGCTAATAATCAAGTAACTTGGGACAGAGCGGTCATGGTTGCAGCATTGGTAACAGGAGTGGAGATCGACTTTGCCCACATGCTGCTGGCAAAAATTCACGAGAGGGCTTTCAGAATCTCCACTACTTACCCCTTCCCATGTCTAATTTTTCATTTGTGCAGGGACTTTGGAGTGCCGATCTAGCATTGTGACAAGTTAGTCCACCCTACAGGGGCATTAGACATTGGCCTTATTCGAGATGAGGCAAATGTGGCAGCACCTCGCAGAGAGCCCCAGATTGAGGTACCTCTCTTGGGTACCGATCTTGCAGACACAGTGGGGCAGGCACAAGGCGGTGACTCTATGATCCCAGACCACACCGACACTGTCCCGGGCTCCTCATCTCAGGCAGATAGTATGGCTCCTAGCTCTTCCTGGTCCACACCACAGTTAGGAGGTACTGTTGTCCCGATGGCCAGAGTACAGAAGTTAGAGGCACAGATGGCCACACTGCTGCATCACATCCAGCCGTGGATGCAAAAGTTGATAGCCGAGTCTGAGGCTAGGATGGAGCGCAGGATGGAGGCGATGATGGACCGGAAGGTCCAGGCTGTTAATAAGCGTCTTGATGCCTTTGAGTTGCGAGTCCTCGAACAATCAGCTCCGGCCATAGACCTATCTACTTTGCAAGCTGACGTAGCTAGCCTCCGGACTGACGTTAATGCCATTTTTGCTGCACATTTAGTTGAGACTCAGGCTGCTCCTACTGCACTGGCTGATGATATAGTGCTAGATGCTCTATTCAATGGGACCTCCAAGGAGGGGCCTGCACTGACACATGCGAAGGCAAGCGGCACCGTTCTCATCGCAGGGAGGAAAAGAAAGCTCATAAGAGACAGTGTCGGCAGGAGAAGGAGGCTAGGAGGGCTTCGATTGTAGACAAAGAGTTGCGCCAACAGAGGGTGCGTGAGAGAGTTGTAGGGGCATCGAGCTCTACCCCAGTTGCAGAGGTTCAGCCTGTTTTGAGGGACGTGGTGAGCACCACTGATGGTGCGGAGAGATTATGAGAGAGCACTACTGAGGGTGCTATGATTGCTGATGTGGGTACTACTGAGGGTGCCCCCACTGTTGTTCCAGCGGGTTTCGGGAAACAGGACCCCCTTGCTTGTTGATGATTTGCCGGCGCTTTGCGCCACAGGTTTGCTTCACCCCATCCATTTTCTTTTAATGTTTATGTATGCATTAAGGACAACTGCATCTATTTTTGTTGGGGGTGGGGTAAATGGATTGTGAGTGATAGGGTGAAATCTGAATAACCCAACTCATGAATACTCTCTTGGGGTTTTCTTGCCTGTGTTCTTTTTCCCCAAGGGACCGTTTAAGTTTAGTTGAACCGGCATGTCTTAGGATCGTATGTGTAGAAGCATGATGAAGAAAGAAGCATGATGGCTTATGATACCCCCAGATTATGGGACGTATGTTAGAATTGGTAGGCTACGATTAGTTGAATGTGCTGGCTCTGAATATGACATAATCATGAACCAATTTGGTAGCATTACTTAAGCTGAAACTTGAACTGGGTAATCTAATAACCTGTTGATGGAACTATGTGCCAAGAGTGTGTGAGAATCGTTGAGTGTTCAAACAGTTTTTGTGCAAAGCTAGAACTTGCCTGGTTAGTCCTGCTAAGACAATTCAATCTAGAGGTTAGGAAGTGATCATAGGCCATTGTTCTGAAAAATCCACAAATCGCCTAAAAGAACGATCCAACAAAATGAATAATGCTCCCTTTGATCCAAATAATTTGAGCCTAAAATTAAACCATTTCTTTCTAAACCTTGAACTCACTTTCCCATAATCTACTATGTTGGCCCCGGTCCCTTCTTGGACATGTGCACTTCAACTTAGGCCAAAAGCCTAAGTTGAGGGTGGCCAATGTAAAGGGTAACTTCAATCTTGGCCATGACCTGACATCGGGTATTGTGTACCTCGACTAATGGAAAATCTATAAGTAGAGGGTGGCTATGAAAGAGGGAATTGAAAGAAAAATGGGTATGAAAAAAAAAGAAGATAAAAGAGAGAAAAGAAAGGATGTGACTTGTTGAAAGCTAAAAGGAAAAAAAATAAATAAAAGTAAAAGAGCTATAAAGTCTGAAGTCACATTCGGGGTCGAAGAAAATTAAGGGAAAGCAAGTAAAATGATAGGATGACAAAAATAGGGCAAAAAGAGGTTAAAAGCCGAGTATAATGTCAAGGAGGGCAGAAAGTCACTAAGCAGTACCCAAATTTACCACATCTGACCCTGAGCCTACGTTACAAGCCAAAAAAGTCCTATAATGATCCTAGAGTCTATTTTGGAGAGTCTAAGCAGTGAAAATAAGGGCCAGCTTATGGTATTGAGCACTAACTGTATTTGAAATTACTTCTGAGTGTAAGTGTTGAATAAATCCTTGTACCATGAATGTCATTCATTCTTGGGAAAAGGGGATTTCGTTTGAAGTAAGCGCATTAGTTACATTGACGAAAAGTTGGTACTTTGGTGATAGTAAGAAGGTATATGTTGTGTGTCAGTTGGTCAATCTGTGTCATGGTGTGATCCACATGAATTGGCTTGTCAAGTTTAAGAGAATGAATGCGCACCCGAACAATGAGGAGGGTACAGAGCCATGTGATTGCTTGGGGTTGAAAGTGCTTGCTTCTATACAAGTGTCGTTTAGAGTTGTAGTGCGTCGCTTGACGACAAACAACGAATTTAAGTTGATGGTGTTGATATACCGTGAGTTTACGGTATTTCTAATACATTTCACTTACAAGTTGTGTGTGTCTAGGGCCTTTTTATATTGGTTTTTATGTGTTTTTATCATGTTTTGCAGGAAAGATGTTCAGGCGCGGAAGTATAGAGACAGCTGAAAGAAATGCATAAACAGGGCATTCACGGAGGTGATCTACGGACCGTAGGTCCATCCACGGTCCGTAAGTGATGACCGTAGATCAGCTGGCATGGTATTGAGGACAAATCAGAGAAATCTGACCAAGTCTGGAACCACGGGGTCCATTGACGGTTCGTAGATTGATCTACGGACCGTACTATTGATTCGTAGGATGATACTGCGAGGGTTCCAGTACCTGATTTTTGAAGATTCTAAGTATGGAGCTACGAAGGGGATTGACGGACCGTAGATTGATCTACGGTCCGTATTGCTAGTCCATCGTTTGCTTTAGAGAAGCTGATTTTTGGAAGCGGAAATATTTTCTAAGTCCTGGCTTACGGAAGGGACTTACGGACCGTAGATCCATCGAAGGTCCGTAAGTCAGTCTTGTGGATTGAAGACGCGTACCTGAACAAACATTCATTAATTTGTTTCCCTTTTTATTTAGGATTTGTTTTCTATAAATAGGGCATGTAAACCTCGTTTTTGGAGGTTAGACATTATTATTCTATTTTTACTTTGGGACTTTGGAGATTAAGTTGCAACCCTAGCAATTATTGATTTCCTACATTCATGTTGTAGATTTTGGCTTTGCAATTCAAGTTGAAATTCTGTGCTTATTATTTTCGTTACGTAAGTTCATGATTTATTCATCTAATATTATGAATTGTGTTCTTGCTAATATGGGTAACTAAATCCACAACTAGGGTTGTGGGAACCATGAGCGATTACCAAAGTATGAATAGTAAATAGGTAATTCTTGAATAGTGTTTTGCATGCATTGATAATTCTTTCGTTTAAAAGTCTTTTTAACGAGTGCGTGTGTTAGAACTCGCCTTGTTGCTGCTTGCCGGATCAAGGAGGTAATCAACAAGAAAAGAATTATCAACATAGATTTAGTGTGATACTATCTAATAGGCAAGTATCGATTGGTGCGAAGTAGTAACTAAGCCAAACATCAATTATGATGTCTAATATGAGGTAAAGGTAAGGGTTAGTAAATTCTACACACGCAGTCGGATCAAGGTGCGGGGTGAAATCCTCTAGATGCCGGATCAAGGATTTAGAGATACCTAACTTATCACTTTGCATGTAACACACTAGGAAAGGATTGCGATTACTAGGATTACTGTGTTATGAGCTTGTGGGGAATACGTCTACCCTAGTTAATTTTCTCATCTTGATAACAACCGAAATTGACTTTTGTTTATTGATTACTGACTGAATTCTTATCATTTGTTTCACAAATCCCCCCTTTTTATTTCTTGTTTCTGGAAGTATTTTGGTTAATTGAATATAATTGTTGGTTAAAGTAAAGTCTAAACCATTTTTCCTCATGGGATCGATCCCAACCTACAAGTTGGGTTCTTTACATGATAACAATCGCTTATACTTCTTTAGGGAGGTGTAATTTGAGCGTATCACTGTTCTAATGAAAACTAGCTTGGATTGGTAGTCTTAATGGTACCTTTCCTTAGATGACTTATGACTTAGCTTGGATTGGCAATATGTTCCCTTCCATGAAAGATGAAGACAAGTTAAGAAAATGACTATTTCGTGAGATTTACGCTTAGCACCGAGAGGATATTGAGATAGAAGTACTCTTATTAATAGAGGTTGGGTTTCTAGTAGTAATCTTTTTATCCCATACCTATGTGCCCCCATAGGATGATTGTCTCAGATAGACATTACCTAGTGGATCCACATAAGCTAGAAGTTCATGGTCTTACCTTTGCAAGTAGGACACCCATTTTCGGTGTGGGGAAGATACCATATTCCGTGTTGAAAGCTCACACGGTCTTATATGTTGGTTAAAGGTAAATCTCCCACAATAATGAACTAAGTTTACTTCAAGAAGTATCTCACGAATGTTTTAAAGATGCAGCTTGCATTGACCATGTTTTTTAGGACTTATGTTGTTTAAATCTTTTACCTCATGTTTTAGCTTGGTCATTGCATGTTTATGACAATTTCCCCTTTTAAGCAGGTTTCAAATATTTTATGCACGGCTCTCATACTTGGTGCATTTTTGTAGTAACGCATACTCTTTCCTACATTGTATCTCTCGAATGTAGGGTGTGACGCTCCAGGTTTGAACTTTCGTGGCTAAGGATCGCTAGTAGAGACTTGAAGATTAGTGAGTCCTCATACATTGAAGAACCGAGCCTTTATTTCATTATGTCATTTTATTTTAGTTTTGGACTTGATGTATGGGTTACGTCTCGAGCAACTCTTATGTTCTAGATGTCTTTGAAATGATTTTTAGACTTCCGCTTCATTTTATTACTCTTTTATGTTGAAACTATCTTTTCAATCATATACTTCTATTGTCGTTTATGAAGAAATCTATGTGGCTTCTATGAGGCCTTTCGGGGTCTTATATGCCATGTTACGCCTAAGGGATACCTTGGGCTGTGACAAACTTGGTATCAAAGCCCAAGGTTTAGAAAGGTCTAGGAACTCTCATAAGCCATGTTCACTATAGTCTTGTTCATGAGTGTGAAACGCGCCACACTTATGAATTTAGATGCTACAAGATATTTAGGAAACTCCACTTCTTTCATTACTCTAAAGTAGTGCGATATATTTCAATTCTATAATGTTTTTCTCTTAAATCCTTACCTGATGCTCTATATGATATGGTACTCGAGAGCTTATGCTAGATGAAATATGGGAGAGAATATGAAAGGAGAAGCTCCTCCTCAAGTATTGGCTCAAGCCATGACGACCCAAACCAATATAGAGGTTCTAGTTCCCATGAACCCAAATGTGGGTATGCCAGCATATAGAGTGAGGGATTTCACTAGAATGAATCATTCATAGTTTCATGGTTCTAAGGTTGAGGAAGACCCTCATGAATTCATTGATGAGGCTTACATGGTATTGATGCTCAGAGGAGTGACGCCAATGAAAAAGGCGGAATTGGTTGCTTATCAACTTAAGGGTGTTGCTCAAATATGGTTCAATCAATGGAAAGAAGGGAGAGAGAAAGATGCGGGTCCTCTTGATTGGGAAAAGTTCAAAGTTGATTTCCTTGATAGGTTTTTTCCCCTTGAGATGAGGGATGCAAAAGTGCTTGAGTTCATCGACCTTCGTCAAGAAAATATGAGAGTGAAGTAATTTTCTTTGAAGTTCACACAACTATATCGATATGCTCCCACCATGGTTGTCGATCTTAGGGGAAGGATGAGTAAGTTCATTTTGGGTGTTTTCGAAATGGTTGTTAAAGAATGTTGTACCACCATGCTCATCAATGACATGGTCATTTCTCATCTCATGGTTCATGCTTAATAGATCGGAGAGGAGAATCTTAAGGAAAGGTCTAGGGAGGTAAAGAGGGTTGAAACCAGCGATGGTAACTTCTCATACTCAAGGTCTGATGGACATGATCGATCTAAGTTTTGACAATGTTTTTCCAGTCAAGGTTCCTCTAATGCTCTATCTAAGTTCAACAAAGGTAGGATATCTAACCCTAAGCCTCAAAGAGGCAATGGTAGTGGGTTCTCATTCTCTACTTGTGCTAGATGTGGAAGGAAGCATGAAGACAAGTGGTTAGGCGACTCAGATGGTTGCTACAGTTATGGAAAAAGTGGTCATAAAATGAGGGATGTGTTGTTAGATCCCTTTCCATTCTCAACTCCCGTTAGTTATTCTATTGTGTCTAAGAGGGTCTATAGGAATTTTCCCATCTCCTTGTCCCATAGAGTCACTCATGTTGACCTTGTAGAGCTTGGTATGATAAATTTTGATGTTATCCTTCGTATGTATTGGTTGCATTCATGTTATGCCTCTATTGATTGTAGAACTCATGGAGTCAAGTTTCCGTTTCCGAATGAACCCATCCTAGAGAGGAAAGGGGAAAATTCTATGCCTAAGGTTCAATTTGTTTCTTGTCTTAAAGCTAGAAAGATAATTTCTAAGGGTTGCATTTACAATCTAGGGTAAGGGATATAGATTCCAATACCCTAACTCTCGAGTCGGTCACCATCGTAAATGACTTTTCGGAAGTGTTCCTAGATGACCTACCTGGTATTCTTCTTGAGAGGAATATAGACTTCAGTATTGACCTTCTCTAAGATACACAACTTATCTCTATTCCTCTTTATAGTATGGCTCCAGCATAACTTAAGGAACTAAAGAAGAAATTGAAGGGTTTCATCCAACCAAGTACATCTCCATGGGGTGCTCCAATTTTTTTTGTGAAAAAGAAAGATGGTTTACTCTGTATGTGTATTGTTTATCGGCAACTGATAAAGCTTACCGTTAAGAAGAACTACCCTCTCCCAATGATAGATGAGTTGTTTGACCAACTTCAAGGGGTAATCTACTTCTCTAAGATTGACCTTCAGTCAAGTTATCACCAATTGAGAGTTATAGAAGATGACATTTTGAAAATGGCTTTTCAAACTCAGTATGGTCATTATGAGTTTTTGGTAATGTCATTTAGTTTGACAAATGCTCTGGCGACATTAATAGATTTGATAAATATGGTGTTTAGGCAATACCTTGACATGTTTGTGATTGTATTCAATGATGGCATATTGATCTATTCAAGAAGTGAGGATGAGCATAACAATCATTTGAGGATTGTCTTGCAAGTTCTCAAGGACCAACAACTTTTTGCAAAGTTTAGTAAATGTAAGTTTTGGCTAATGTATGTGGCTTTTCTTTGTCATATTGTTTCTAGCAAAGGTATTGAGATAGATCCTAAGAAAAAGGATGCGGTCGGGAGTTGGCCTAGACCTTTGTCCCTTTCGGATTTTAGAAGTTTCTTGGGTTTAGCTAGTAACTATAGAATGTTTGTTGAAGGGTTCTCTTCAACTGCTTCTCTAGTGACAACATTGACCCAAAAAAGGTTAAGTTCATATGGTCGGAGGCATGTGAAAAGAGTTTCCAAGAATTGAAGGATAAACTTACTTCCGCTCCGCTGTGGACTATACTGGAAAGGACCAATGGCTTTGTTGTTTATTGTGATTTCTCAAGAATTGGGTTAGGATGTGTGGTTATGCCAAATGGTAAAGTCATTGCCTGTGCTTCAAGGCAACTCGAGATTCATGAAAAGAATTTTCCTATCCTTGAACTTGAACTAGCGGCAGTTGTGTTTGCTCTTACGATTTGGAGGCATTACTTGTATGGTATCCATGTGGATTTATTTACCACCCACAAGAGTTTGTAATACATACTCAATCAGAAGGATTTGAATATTCTCCAAAGGAGATGGCTTAAATTATTGAAGGACTATTACATGAGTGCTCTTTACCACCCCAGTAAGGTGAATGTGGTGGCAGATGATCTTAGTCGACTATCAATGGGTAGTGTTACTCACATAGAGGATGATAAGAAACACTTGGTTTGGGATGTTCATAGATTGGCCCGATTGGGTGTTCAACTAGTTGATTCTACCAAGGGTGGCATTATGGTGCACAATTGTTCATAATCGTCTTTTGTGGTAGATGTGAAAGCCAAGCAGAGTCTTGATCCGAATTTAGTTAAACTAAAGGAAGCGGTGCTGAAAAACTCTGTAAATGCTTTCTCCCAATGAGGAAATGGTGTGCTTCGATATCAAGGTCGTTTGTGCGTTCCTAATGTTGATGACTTGAGAGAGCATATTTTATTGAAAGCCCATAGTTCCCAATATTCCATTTACCCGGGAGACACCAAGATGTACTGTGACTTGCGGGAGAACTATTGGTGGAATGGGATAAAGAATGATATTGCGGAATTTCTAGTTGTGTCCTAATTATCAACAAGTGAAAGTTGAGCACCAAAATTTGGGAGGTTTATCGCAGGATATTATTATTCCTATTTGGCAGTGGGAAGATGTGAATATCGACTTCATTGTTGGTTTACCACGCACCCGACGGCAACACAATTATATTTGGGTTATTGTAGATCGAATGACGAAGTCGGCTCATTTCATACCTGTTAAAGTCTCTTATTGAGTGGAGGACTATGCTAGTTGTACTTGAGGGAAATGGTGAGATTGCATGGAGTTCCCTTGTCCATCATCTCCGATCATGATACCCAATTCACCTCTCAGTTTTGGAAATCTTTCCATAAGGGTCTTGGTACTCGTGTTAAACTTAGTACAACCTCTCATCCACTACAGATGGGAAAGTGGAGCATACAATTCAGACTTGATAAGATATGTTGAGAGCATGTGTGATCGACTTCAAGGGTTATTGGGATGACCATTTTCATTTGATTGAGTTTGCATACAATAATAGTTATCACTCAAGTATTGGTATGGCTCCATTTGAGGACCTTTATGATAGGAGGTGTAGATCTCCTATAGGTTGGTTTGAGTTGGGTGAAGTCATCTTGATAGGTCCCAAGTTGGTATGAAGCTATGGAAAAAGTTCGGCTCATTAGAGAAAGGTTGAAAATGGCTCAAAGTCGACAAAAGTCTTATGCCAATGTGAGGAGAAAAGATCTTGAGTTTGAGGTAGATGAATGGGTCTACTTCAAAATTTCACCCATGAAGGGCGTAATGAGATTCAGTAAGAAAGGGAAGCTTTATCCCCGCTATGTGGGCCCATATCATATTTTGAGGCGAATTGGTGAGGTTGCTTATGAACTTGAATTACCTAGTGATTTGGCATCGGTACATCCAGATTTCCATGTCTCCTTGTCGAAGAAATGTGTTGGAGATCCAACATCTATAGTCCCTTTAGAAGGTTTGGGAGTTAAGGAGAATCTGTCTTATGAGGAGGTTCTGGTTGAGATTTTAGACCAGTAAGTTAAGAAGTTGAGAAATAAAGAAGTTTCTTCCGTAAAGATTCTTTGGAAGAATCAATTAGTTGTGAGTGCTACTTGGGAGGCCGAGGCTGATATGATGTCATGTTCTCTCATCTCTTTCCTTCCAATCCTTCTTTAGCTTGAGGTATTTAGTTCCTCATGGTGTGTTCTTTTGGTGTCATGTGTCTTAGATATTCCAGTGATTTTCTCATTATGCATGATTCATGAAAAGCTTAAATTTTGAAAAAATGAGTCTACTTGATTGATTTCCACATGCTTATGTTCATTGAGTATGAGTTGTGTATAGACTTTATGATGTGATATTTTGGACATGCTTTAACTTGGAGTTGATATTTACTCCTCCGATATGTGCATTTATGTAATTGCATGCATGTTGGGCTGTTAGATTAAGTTTCTACCTAGTAGAAGTGTCAGTTTATTTCACAAATTTGATGCAAGAACCAACGGACGCCACCGACGGTCCTTCGTCTGACACACGGACAGTAGGTGGGCCGGTGGATTGGCTAATCAAGTACTTCAAAATTTCATGTTTTGGTACTTTTTCAACGGTTCACCAGAATGGCCCATCATTCAATGCATGAGTCGTAAATAGGTTCCGTAGGTGAGTCTTAAACTTAGAGAAATTTCAGGGTCGAAACTAGAGAGCCACGGTCCGTCGTTGGGAGTATGGCCCGTGGGCGGGTCCCCTCATTTTAGGTCAAAAGACACTAGTCTTTAAACTCAGAGACGACCAACCAGTACGATTCGTGAGTTGATCGACGGACTGTAAGTCAAGGTTGTCGGTTAGCTCGGCAATTATACTCTTAGGGAATTTTTGGTCTTTTCCTAATTACTTTATCCTAATACTACGTCGTTTTACCCTTCACCTAAAGCCCTATATAAGTGTTTTAACACCCAAATTTCCGCAATTCAAATTATTCTCTCAAATTCCTAAAAGATGAACAAGTCTTCCTCTCCAAAATATTTCTCCCTCCAGAAAGCTTGAAGAACAAGGAGTGAAACTAGGGTTTCAAGTCAAGTCTCCAATTCCGCCATTGAAGGTAAGCTTTTGGCATTGATATATGATAGTCTTCATTCATGGAGCCCTTTTCTCCATGAAGTCCCCAAATTCTCCAATTTGAAAAGCTAGAATTCCTCAATTGAGTTAGATTTTCTTCCATGTCATGGTTCTCTTAAATATTTATTTACTTAACTATTTTATGATCTATCAAGCATGAATTGAGATAATTACATGATTTTATGATGAATTTTCATGAACCCATTCCTAACTCATGTTTTCTAGATTATGATGATTGAAAGTGGGTTTTGAATTATGAAAGATGAATTATGGAATTATGCATGTTGTCATGAAATTGATGTAAATGCTTTACGAGTGAAGTATCAATGTTGTTGTTGTGTTGTCAAATGTTTTTCTCACATAAAGGATTCTAAGGTTGAAAGGTCTTATCACCTAAAATGAATCAAAGTTAAGGAGCTATTCTAATGAAAACTAGCTTGGATTGGTAGTCTTAATAGTACCTTTCTTTAGATGACTTATGACTTAGCTTGGATTGGCAATATGACGTGCCCTTCCATGGATGATAAAGACAAGTTAAGAAAATGACTATTCCATGGGATTTACTCTTAGCACCGAGAGGACATTGAGATGGAAGCCCTCCCGTTATTAGAGGTTAGGTTTCTAGTAGTAATCTCGTTATCCCATACCTATGTGCCGCCATAGGATGATTGTCTTAGATAGACATTAGCTAGTGGATCCACGTAAGCTAGAAATTCATGGTCTTACCTTGGCAAGTAGGACACCTCTTTTCAATGTGGGGTAGACACCATATTCCGTGTTTATAGCTCACATGGTCTTATATGTCTGTTAAAGGTAAATCTCCCACAATAATGAACTAAGGTTACTTCAAGAAGTATCTCACGAATGTTCAAAGATGTAGCTTGCATTAACCATGTTTATATGATTTATGTTGTTTAACTCTTTTACTTTATATTTTATCTTGGTTATTGCATGTTTATGAAAATGTCCCCTTTTAAGCATGTTTCAAATGTTTTATGCATGGCTCTCATACTTAGTGCATTTTTGTACAAAAGCATACTCTTGCCTACATTGTTTCTCCAATGTAGGGTCCGATGCTCCAGGTTCGAACTTCCGTCGCTAGGGATCGTTAGTAGAGACTTGAAATTGGTGAGTCCTCATACATTCAAGGACCAAGTCTTTATTTCATTATGTCATTTTATTTCAGTTTTGGACTTGATGTACGGGTTACGTACCGAGCACCTCTTATGTACTAGATGGCTTTGAGACAATGTTTAGACTTCCGCTTCGTTTTACAAACTCTTTTATGTTGAAACTGTTGTTTTAATTCTATACTTCTTTTATCTTGTATGAAGAAAGTTAAGTGGCTTGTATGAGGCCTTTCAGGGTCTTATACACCATGTTACGCTTAGGGGCTACCTTGGGTCGTGATAACATCTAATCCCCAAATACTGAGTCTGAGTATATCAAAGAAACCTTAATAGATGAATAAAATAGTTTTTCTCCAAAAAATAAGGAAATTATGCCATGACTGAGAAAATCCAATACGATCTAGAAGGAATAGCTCACTCTGGAATCTTATGTGTTGGAGATTTCCTAGAGTTGGGGGCAAGTCAAAGTTGTTAGTACACTCATTGTATTGCACAAAAGGATAACAAAGAAAAATACAAGTTGGGGTCAGTACAGGGCAACATATACTGAGTAGATATTATCGACCAACTCAAAATAGAAACTAATATGCATAAAGTAATAACATAAAATAAATTATAGCACTTAGCAGGTGGCAAGAAAAAAATGCAACATGAACAAGTGACAACAACAACAAAGCAAGTACATAATTAGTCAACAATATCAAGAATATACATGAGTACTTACGCCTCCACATTACACTCTTTTGGGAAAGAGGTTCTTCAAAATTGTGTATATTAAGTTATTTTGATATGTTTTCCATTGATCTTACCACGCCGGAATGTGACAATCGATCCAATAATTTTGTGTTAGCTCGTTACACCTAATCCAAATATATTGTGTCAGCTCGTGGCCCCTGATCCAACAATATAGTTAATTAATCATCCTTTATCATTTATTTCCACTTCATTAATAATATTTCATCAAGCCTTCTATATTCAAGGCATCACTTTGATAGAGTAAGTTCATGATTATAGATTTTGATGTCTTGGGATTAAAGATCAATCACAGCAACATATAAATCATCTAAACAACAACTATTAAGTAAATAGAAAGCTTCACAATATTACTCAATGACTATCAATCACTATTAAGAGTCTCTCTATCATATAGAATAAACCATAGCCTATATCAACCGAAGAATCAAAGTCAATCAAGCTAATTCACCAATTCTTTTCCTTTCTTCAATGTCTCAGAACATTCCCAATCTAGCAAGTATCCATAATTTATAAGTACACTAGTCCATAAACATCTATGTTGTTATACTTCTAGCCTAGAACCCAAATATCATAGAGCACAAAACTAGAATAGAGTTCCTAAATTAAAACTTATATGTCAAGTCTAATATTTCTTAAATTTCGATCCTAGGCTTAAGTCTCAATTCTTCTAATATCATGAATCTAATGGTATTCATATAATATAATATATATATCATCATCTAGATCTTGTGGAATCATATTGAATATTTGACAATACATTTTGTACCTTGCTAAAAAACCAATCCTTGTTTACCAACCACACATTGTCTAACCAAATGCAATTCTCTCTCGATACGTTCCTCAAAAAATCTGATTCGGGCAGATTCTTCCCCCAACTAACGAAGAGATCTTGGCGGAATTGCCACATATTAAATTAAGCACATTTTTTCAAAGAAATAGCCCACTTGTTTCTAGAGAAGAGATGGGAAACATGCTCAATATCATTTGATTGAATAGTTGACCCAGCCCCTTGTTGTTTGAACAAACCCTCCACTTCAATTGGTATTTTTTCACGTAAAGCAGACATGAGATAAGAAATCCAGTGTTTCACTAAGATTTCGAATAGCTGTCCCAAATTCAAGTTGATTCTATTTCGACTCTTCCTCAGAGAAAGACGATCAAATAATTCCCAATCATGGTCCTTGCGGATCGGATCATCCATATAATATACAAACAGAAACTCCAGATATTTGAGATCTATCTCTTTGAATAAGATCTCAATTCCAGCGACGGTTTCATTAGATATCTTACAATTAGAATCCCTCTTTTTTCGGATCCAGTTCCTCCACCAACGCGAACCCTAGTTAGATTCAGGCATGCTACACTTTTTTGTTATTGGGAGAACCCAAGTACTCTCTTTCGGAATCAGGAAACAACTCTCAGAGATCTTTTTTCCTTTGGGGAGATACAGGAGCGAAACAATCAACCTATTGATATAGGAAGACCCAACGGATTCTTCCAATGTATCATTTCTAGGTCCAATGGAATTCATAGGTATAGGAAGAAGCCCTATCAAATAGAGATTTTTTCTTTCGACCATATTTTGATTGTTAATACGATATATACGGATCGCTACTACAAATAGTATTACACCATTGATCGTGAAATATCAATTACTTGTTGAACCTTGTGAATTGCGTGAAAGTAGGATACTTCAAATTTGGGGGTCAAAGAGTTTTAGAAAATGTTCTTGGTGGAAAAAAATGTGAATGAAGGATCCCACTGAATTTAATTGGGTCCATGAATCTAAGAAATGGTGAGAATTCTTGATCTCTCTCAATATCTCTGTTAATTCAAAAATCCAGGATTTGAATTGATGTCCTCTCATTGATTCCTCCTAAATTGCATTGATTTAACCTACAGATTTCATTTCAATTGGAATTTGGTTATTCACCATGTACGAGGATCCTCGCTAAGCGCCCAACTCATAATTGGCGAATTTGAAGGTTCAATTCCTACTGGATGCACGCCAATGGGACCCTCCAATAAGCCTATTGGAATTGGCTCTGTATCAATGGAATCTCATCATCCATACATAACGAATTGATGTGGCATATTCATATCATAATTTATGAACAGTAAGAACTAGCATTCTTATTGAGACTATAACTCATAGGGAAGGAAATAGATTTATGTATGGAATCAAATATGCAGTATTTACAGACAAAAGTATTCAGTTATTGGGGAAAAATCAATATACTTCTAATGTTGAATCAGGATCAACTAGGACAGAAATAAAGCATTGGGTCGAACTCTTCTTTGGTGTCAAGGTAATAGCTATGAATAGTCATTGACTTCAGGGAAAGGGTAGAAGAATGGGACCTATTATGGGACATACAATGCATTACAGACGTATGATTATTATGCTTAAACCGGGTTATTCTATTCCACCTCTTTAAAAGAAAAGAATTTAAATAAAAATAATAAATAGCATGGCGATACATTTATACAAAACTTCTGCCCCGAGCACACGCAATGGAACCGTAGACAGTCAAGTGAAATCCAATCCACGAAATAATTTGATATATGGACAGCGTCATTGTGGTAAAGGTCGTAATGCCAGAGGAATCATTACAGCAAGGCACAGAGGGGGAGGTCATACGCGTATATACCGTAACATCGATTTTCGACTAAATGAAAAAGACGTGTATGGTAGAATCGTAACCATAGAATACGACCCTAATCGAAATGCATATATTTGTCTCATACATTATGGGGATGGTGAGAAGATATATATTTTACATCCCAGAGGGGCTATAATTGGAGATACCATTGTTTTTGGTACAGAAGTTCCTATAAAAATGGGAAATGCCTTACCTTTGAGTGCGGTTTGAATTATTGATTTACGTAATTCGAAATAACCAATTAGGTTTACGATGAAACCTAGAAATCGGTCACTGATCCAATTTGAGTACCTCTACAGGATAGACCTCAATAGAAAACTGAAGAGTAACAACATCAAGTGATTGAGTTCAGCAGTTCCTCATATAAAATTATTGACTCTAGAGATATAGTAATATGGAGAAGACAAAATTGTTTCAAGCCCCGACAAAACCGGAAGTGCCCCTTCTTTCAAAGAGAGGAGGACGGGTTATTCACATTTCATTTGATGGTCAGAGGCAAATTGAAAGTTAAGCAGTGGGAATTCTAAATATTCCCCGGGGGAAAAATAGAGATGTCTCCTACATTACCCATAATATGTGGAAGTATCGACGTAATTTCATACAGTGATTCGGTCTGAATGCTACATAAAGAACATAAGCCAGATGACGGAACGAGAAGACCTAGGATGTAAAAGATCATAACATGAGTAATTCAGCAAATTAGGATACATAAATATATCCACCCATGTGGTACTTCATTCTATGATATATTTAAGATCCATATGTATAGATATCATCATCTACATCCAGAAAGCCGTATGCTTTGGAAGAGAGAGAGAGAAGAGAAGTTGTATGCGATATTCAAGAGATATTCCCAACTAAAATGCTAAAACATAAAATAAAATAAAAAAAAGTACAAATTTAGTAGGAATTTGACACCCCACCTAACAATGAGTCTTTCTTAATTATTGGGTCATCATTATTCCTTAAGTTAATCCATTATTTCTTATCCCCCTAATATACAGAACCAACAAACCTTGCAACATGTGTCAACATTATCAATTTCTAACTTCTTATCCAACTCCAATAATATAATGAAAATTTTAATTGGATCTCCACCTATTCACTATATATTAGTTATAACAATATTAAAAGCTAACTTTTAATTATTTTCTTACCTGACCATGAAGTACGAGGTGTCCATCTTCCGCTCGTCTAAGGATATTAGTTCCCCTAGGTTTATGTTATAATTAAAATAATAATAACCTTCTTTAACTTATTCCAACAAATGAGTAAGGTGGTATAAGATATAAATAAATTATGGATTTGACCCATTAACCACCAAGTAAATTAATTATCTAAAATTTACTAATTTAATAAATATGCACCAACTAGACAACTGTAGTTAAATTAATAGTGAAAAATTACCATTTAAATTGTTACAGAGAGAGTCAAAAATAGTTGTAGTGCTCAAAATGACCTAACAGGTCATTACATCAGATTCCAATTTACCAACCATTCATCCCTTAACGATCAAAATAAATGCGGGGGAGAGTACTTGAATCGACGAAAAGTATGGATACATTTTGGGCATATCAACCTCAGTCTCCCAAGTTGACTCTGCAACCGACCAATCTTTTCACTGGACCTTCATAGATGCAATCTTCTGTTACTTCGACTTTCTCAAGATCACAAAGGTCTTAACAAGGCTTGTAACGGGGCTGAGTGTACATGTATGGTCAATTAGGTTTAGTGACTTTTATCCTCATGAAATGTGGTGCACTCAATACTTCATTTCTTTTTCCTTCATCATCTTCATTAGTGCTTACCTGTCATCCTATTATTCACTTTCCCTGAATTGTTTGGGAACCTCGTCTCTTTTGTACTTTATTCCATAACTTTCTTTTTCATTCTTTTTTCTCTCTTTTTTTTATATGGAGGGGTTCCATTTTTTAAAAAATCATGGGTAAGAGGAGACATTCCTTGCACTTCTTGACTTGCCCTTATCTTTTCACCACACCCCCAACTTACGCTTTTGGCCTAAAGTAGATATTCAACTAACCACAATTCAAGAGGATTATAGGTAATGGATTAAGAAAGGTCTAATTTTCATCAAGTTTCTTACAAAGAAGGGTAAGGCTCAAATGGTGTTCCAGAGAGAATCACACACTCACAAGGTAGGTCACAAAAGAGATATATGTCAAATTGGTTCACACTCTTCGAAGTTTCCTAAGATCATATCAAGAGAAAGTCTTACTCAGTCAACCGGACCAATAGGACAAATTGTAGGTGTTGTCATGCATGGTTCCAAGTAAGCTTATCACACAAGGCATCGACACTTAAGTCAAACAAGTCTCCACACTTTTGCTAGTGTGCAACGGTCATCACAAGAGAATCGATTTGATAAATGGCTAATCACCACGAGATGCAAAGGGTTCACATATTGTCTATGCAACTTCATTTGGCCTCATCGTAGCTGTGCATTCATGTTTGTTTGATTGTAAGCACTATTCAAGTCATAGGTATTGATCAGGATCGAGACTTAAATTTTGCAAAAGAACAACCACATTCATCACAAAAGAGAAGGCAAAATATTCGAACGGGTTAAAATCATTTTGCAGTATAAAATAAAATGAGCCGCATGTTCAAACATCCACAAAAATAGATAAAACACAATTTTTAAAGCAGAACAACACAAATATATACACAAAACACGAACAAGAGTAGCACACAAAAGGTGTGGGCCTCACCCCACCACAAACAAAAACTTTGTCCTGAAATGCAAATAAAAGTATCTAGAATGTAAATTAAAGGAAGACAAAGAGGGAGGTAAAGAAGGATGTTGTCTACAGAGTCGCTCCAAGTATATGGACATCAGTGACTAATGTGTCAGCCTTGAATTTTATAATGGCCCCCGGAGCTTCTTCAGAAGATTCAGCGGCAGCTGACTTAGTAGGATTGTCCAAGTCATGAGCCGCCAAAGAGGAGTGAATAGTTGTGAAGAATCCACGTCTCCATGAGCAAATAGTTGGGTCTCGAGGATTTGTTCACTTGCTGGAAGTGGGCTTCTTGCCCTCATTATCCATTTTGGTAGGATTTGTTTCCTACGTATTTTTCCTGAAAATTTTCGCTCTTGTATGTCGGGGTGGCATATCTCTTCCAGCTACTTTCGATCTAGCCATTTCTGCAAAGCTTCGAGAAAAAGTTAGAAATTATTTAGACAAAAGCCAAGCAGTTCAATTGCAAAATCACTTCACTGAACAAGTTGGCGAAGCGCTTAACTACTTCAGCGGTTCGCCGAGTGCAGTGCATAGAGAATACAAGGGTGCATACAAAGGGTGAAATAGAAGTCTTTTGGCAAGTCATCGAATGTTTTTGGTGAGTCGGTGAATGCTTTTGGCGATCTAAGGCTTCTCACCGAAAGTTATAGAATTAAACATCATATTTGGCATTAAATTAAAGACGAGATGAAGATTTAAGGCGAACAGCCGAACGATTCGGCGAGCTCGACCCTGCTCACCAAATGGCCCAACGTGTCCATTTTCAATCCACCTTCTCAAGTTCAATCCCACAAACCCCGAAAGCAAAATCAAAGTATGCACTAATGAAATTCAAACAAGACCCATATTGCCCATCATCCCGGGATACTCAGATTTCTCCCGGATTTTCCGCATTTGGCCATTTGATGATATTTGCTCTTAAGAGCAGTGTTGCCCCTCTATCATTGAGTAAATTTTCAACATTTGGCACAAAAGTGGGCTACTCAAACTTCACCCAATCAATCTAAAAAGACGCAATCATGACCCAACTCATTAAAAGGCAAAAAGATTACGGGCATTTGATAGTCAAACCATACGGGGAAGATTTTTCAAATTAAAATAGGCAATTAAGGATTCTAATTCTAGAAGGAATGCCTTACATACATCAATACGATACGATTATCACAAAAGAGTACAAAGTTTTCGAATGTAAATTTGGGATTCGGGAACTAACCTTATATGCTGATTAAAACACGATTGAAAAGCTAGGTGGCAAAGAAATCCAACTCCGAACACCAATCAACAACTACAATACTACTGGAATAGAAAAAACATTGAAGATAATATCTTGGTGTGGGTTTGTGAAGTTTAAAAATGAGGGAAAGTGAAGGATTTCAAATTCTAAGTCTGTTGGCCATTATAAACAATGCAGTTCACGCTCATTCGGTGGCATTAGTCGCACTCGCCAATCTAACTGGGGATTCCCCAAATGGTCTCGTATCTCGCCTAGTTTAACAGGGATTCCATTTTACATGGAGGTCCAAACGACGGACACTAGCAGGATCGCCAACTGGATCCTTATTTCGCCAACCTGCATCTATCAACACTTTCCAAATTCAAACCTACAACATCAACACACCATTATTTCTTAAACAAGATTACAACATTTAGAGGTTTTGGGTTGCAATAACGCCTTAGTTAACGTCATGGCACGACGCAGGTTACCACCTAAATTTAACTTTTGGGGTTAACCAAAACATCATTTGGCAACCCCCTACTATGTGTCAGATTGAGATGAGGCATCACATGACCCATAAGGTTCTCGAGCAGCTAAATGGATCTGGAATGAGAACCAATCATTTGTTTCATCAATTTGATGTTCTCCTTCACTTCTTCCAGTACCCTATCATGCTCACTTACCTTGTCAAGAATGATTGAGAGCATTCCCTCAACACGTTTACCCTCATTGTCCTTGGGCTTTCTTCGCTCATTAGGAGGAACGTATTTGTCCTTCCTTTTGCATTGAACTTCAATCTCCACTATCTTTTTGGCCAACTCATCCATTTGAGTCATCAGTGCCGCCAGCATGAAGTCCTTCTCTAGTTCTTGGTTTGCTTCAGCCATGTGATTAAGCAGGTGGGCTGCTATCACATAGGGATGATGTGTAATACCACCTAGAATGAGTCGGTCAGCCAATGCTTTGTTTTCGGGACCAAGACTTCTTTAGAAGTAGTCCAGGAGGACTATATCGGGAATTTTGATGAGTGGGGGCATCGAATCTGAAGAGATTTAAACCTTGCCCATGCCTCATGAATTCGTTCACTTTCCAATTATTTAAAAGTTAGAATACGATCCCTGAACATCATTATTCTAATGAAGGGAACTCCATTTGCTCACGAGTACTGCTTAACATACTCATATGTCTGTTGAAACACATAGAAATTCAAAAGAAAACTGAAAATTAAGTTAGTAAAGCTACAAATATTAAACACAGAAATTCTATGTAACTAAGAATTCCTAAATAATACCATTTCGTGGCTGCGGTGCCATTTTGATGTTTGCGTAATCAAGACACAACTTTCGATGCAAGTGTTTACGATCGTACAATAGTTTAGTAACCCAACCAAGGGTTGGGATCGACCCCAAGAGAGTTATTTTGAGAATGAATAGAAAAAATAAAATTTAGTTCTAGCTAGTCATAGCTAAAGACATTAACTATTAGATGTAAATTAAAGGGGGACACAAGGGTGTCAATTAACAATGGGGTTTTGTCACTAAAGAGTAAAAACAACAAAATAAACAAGGATTTCTATGTAGTGAGAGGGGATCCTTGGGATGTGACGGGAATACAGGTTAAGCTAGATTATTGGCTACATGCCTTCGATAGAAGATTCATAGAATAATTGTGACTAAGCTAAAATTTAAGGGGGATAAGCTCTATCTTGAGCAACTTACCCTGTTTCAAATGCATTTTGCTCGGACACCCACTTGCCGCATGAAGACCAGCTACACCTTAACCCACTCACTCTTTTGAGTTGAGTGTGTGGACATGGGACTAGGGTTCACTCTCTTGAATTGAACGTCATGTCGACCCACTCACAGTGGCCATCAATCTAGTGGTCCTAGTTTTACGACCTCTCTCTCGAGCAAGCTGAAAACACATAAATAAACTTGTATTTGCAACTACAAAATCATTAAATTCATCCACAACTACTAAACGAAATCAAATTTAAACTACGAATAGACTATCAGCAAGCAAGACCCAACAATTATCTTTTGCCATATTAGCTAAATCACACAATAAGAATTGGGGTTTTTAGCCACACATGTATAAGAGATAGAAATTTATACCAAATTGAGCTTGCATTCAACTAGGTATGAAGATTTAAGTCTTGATATAGGACAAAATTAAAGAATCCAAGAGACATAAATCCAAATCTTGAAGATAAAACCATTTGGAACTTCAAGTCTTCAAAACCCTGTCAAACTTAGATCAAAAATATCAAAAAGTACTATTCTATATGAAAATCATAAGAATTGTTCGACTCTTGAAACTATAACTCTAACTAGTATTCATTGTTTTCACAGATTTGTGCTGCAGCAGATCATTCAGCTTAGTTAGTTGAAATTGTTGATCAACTCGGTGATTTGCCTTTTGGTGTAGTTCATCGTCGTCTTACACCATCCTTCAGCATTGTCGTGGTCTGGGTCATTGGGCGACATGGTACTGCTTCGCGGAACTTCTCAGGATGCACCGACTGCTCCCTTTTTCTGCCGACTTGATCCTTTCCTTCAGGGCTCAGCACACTGGAACAAAAGGCGAAGTAAGACCCTTCGATGACTCACCAAGTGGACTCGGTGATTCTCAGGACTTCATTTCTTCGTTCTTTTCAGCCTTTTCGTTCCTTTTTGCGATGTAGTGTCCATGTTTTCCTTCTAACTTCAAATACCTAAAACTTTAGGGTTTTCATCACATATTGAGATAAAATAAGCATTTGAGGACACAATTTCTATTAAAATATAGCCCTACATGAGTCCAATTTATGGACTCATCAACCAACTGGTTCTTTTGGTCGTGGACGATCATAAGGAGGGATAACCTATCCTTTTAGCCTCCCTATCTCTCCAATTTCCTCCTCTCCAACCTTTCCAACTGCCATCTCTCCTCTTGTTCTAATGTTGGTTCCCACCTTGTCGTTAGTAATTTGGGTAGGAACCCCCCATTTGGTTTCCCAAATTTTGAACTTTTTCATTGTATAATGCCTCAAATTTGGCATCAACCATGTGTTGCCCAATGCTTTTTCCAACCGCATTCACCTATTTAAGTCCACCTCCCATGACATAGTGAGACAACAAATCGAGTTGGGTAATCATTTTTGCCATGTATTCATCTCATTCATTGTCTTTTTTTATTTGTTCTTTGCTCATTCTCAGTTGTAGATTCGAAACTTGGTCTTCTCTAGTATGCCAAACTTTGTTAACCATATTCATGTCATCTATCAACAAAGTTGCTACTTCATACGGTTGTCTCATTAACCGTCCTTGGACTAACTGATCAGCCACATCTTTATTGACTGAATCAATGTTGCAATAGAAATATTACAATAGCAAATTATCCGGAAGACCATGTTTTGAACATTGCAAGAGTAGTTTCTTGAACCGCAACCAAGTCTCATGTAGAGGTTCGGCTCCAATTAGCCTGAAATTCTGGATTAGGGTTCAAATTTTAACCATCTTCGAGGGGGGAACGAATATCTCCAAGAAAGCTTCATTCAACTCCTCCGAAGAACTGATAGAGTCATTTGGAAATCCTGTCAACCATCTTATAGCTTCACCTAGTAAAGAGAACGGGAATAAGCTCAACCTCGCAAACTCTTGTGAGCTATTTTTGTACACAAATGGCCCACACACCTCCACAAAGTTCTGAAGGTGTTCATGGAGAACCTCATGAGCTAAATCTCCAAACAATCCTTGTAGTTCGATCAATTGTAACATTGTTCCAGTTACATGAAAAAATGCCCTCCCGGCTGTGTGAGGTATTCAAATGGCTCTCATGGTTTGAATGATGTTCACATGCTTATCATTCAAATAACCCATGATGTTTTTATGCCCGTAGTGAATATCATTGTCGCAACTTTGATCACTCATGTCCTACAACTGCAAATTAGAAGACCAAAACACCAAGCAACAATATACTACAACTAAACAAGTTTATATGTTAATTTCTCAAATGGAATTTCTAGACATTATTCTCTGGTAGCGGCACCATTTTTGATAACGCTCAAACTACTCTTCTAAACTAATTAAAAGAGTAAGCGGTCCTTGTCAATAAAAATACCCAATTAATAGTCAAAGTCGAATCCCATAGAGAATTATCCAGGACTAGGAATTGTATTAGGAAATTAGAAATGTCAATTCGCTCATTTGCAGCAATAAAACAAGTGGGTGGATCATACCACCATATTTAATAAAATGATTTTTTGTCACAAGTCATAATCAAACCAATATTTCAGAAATTCAAATAAGTAAAAAGTAATCTAGGGGTGTGGTGTTTGAAATCGATGTCACATAGGTATAATTGTGTTGCTCTATAGTAATAAACTTTCATGGATAGGCTGAGTCATCTTCAATGATACTAATCTTCTTTCAATCTCATAGTGTATTATCTTACAATCTCATTTCGATCTCATCTCTGTTGTATTGAACAAGCCAATACCTTAGACTATTCTTTCCTTCGATACAATAATAGGGCAAATAGATTCGACTCATAACCTTTATTTTTAAGGAACGTATAGACATCAAACCTAAATTATGAGTATTAGACTAATTACCCAATCCAATCAATCTCTTTTGAGAATCAATCAGAGCTCGGAAGCATGAATTAAGTATGAAATCTTAACCCATAAGTGAACCACATGCTAATTAGTACAAATTTATGCATGAACAACAACAAAATAAAGAATTACACAATACCCACTACATTAAATCAACATCCAACCCCATAATTGCACTCCTGGATCTTGGGGTTTTAGCCACCCATCATAAAGAGTAAAGAAATCATACCTTTCATCAAAGCAGCCATGGGTAATATGAAATTAAGAAACTACAACCAAACCTACTTTGAATTCAACTTCAGTTTATCAATTTCAAGAACAAGGTTTAAAAACCCTAAAAACTAGAAAGTGTTCTTCACAAGGTAAAGTTTTCTCACTCACTCTTGTTCAAAGCTATAGAATTTTAGAACCTTTTCCGAACTCTCTTCTTTCTCTTTCCTTTGGGCTATTTAGAATTCCCCCAAAATTTGGTCGAAAATATAGTGTGTGACCCATTGTTGACATTACGCGTGCTCGCCTGTCGCAATGGGCATATCGACAACTACTCCTCAACTCGCCTTTCTCTTGCTCTAGGCTTTAGGTGTTTGTACTTCAGTCAGGGAGTTCATTCGAGCCTTCCTTTCACACTCGGTGAATTACCGAGTACTACAATTTTAGCCTTCAAGCCTTATTTTTTCTCCTCGTACTATCACCTTTGGCGATGGTTAGCATATTCGCCTTTCTCATTTGGCGCATTGCCATTTTCCTTTTTGTTAACCGACCTCCCTCAATAAATTCAAGTGTTGTGTAGTTTCACTTTAGGCGAGGTTAGTATGATGGGGTGCTCCGCCCTTCTTTGCATATTTTTGACCATTTTTTCAAGCATTCATCCTTGCTTTGTTCTTTAGCCTTCATAGCTTCAAATAATCGCAATATCATTAGAATAGGACACAATTAGGTATTTAGGACACATATTATTGAGCTAAATCTCCCTCAAATGAGCGTAAATCTACCACTCATCATGCCTCATAAGGTCATTAGTCATAGTTTGAACCTCTGTAGCCAATGGGCATCAAAAAACCTAAAAATGGGTTAAACTCCCCATGCTCTTTTTTTTTTACTCCGGTGTAATGACCCACTAGGTCGTTTTGAGCACTAGACCTCTTTCTATCATAAAAGACTCTTTCCGTAAAATATTAAATAGAAATTTTGAACTATTCGCTTAACTGCATTTATTTAGTTGACGCGTAGTTTTAAATAATTAATTTAATTGATAGTGAATGAGATAAATCCATAAATTATTTAATACCATATGTCACTTGACCCATGTATTAGAATAAGCTAGTGGGGTTCAATGATTTTTTTGGCATTGCACAAATTAACTACGAAATACCCACCCAATTTGCAAATAGAACGACACTCTGCCGACAAGAAAAACAAAACTATTCCAGGTATAAAATAAATATGTAAATTTATGTAGTGGCTCCTAATATGCATAAACTATTATTATATGTTTGTGTGGAAAGTATTGAATTATAAATTATTGGAATATTGGCCTTACAAATTGAGGTGTAAGTGTTGTTCTGTATGTATTTGTATTACAAGAATTAGTGGTTGTTATGGCAAATGATTGGTCCAATCATTGGGTGGAATGTTATATTAGAGGATAGAAATACAATTGACATTCTCCATGGCAAGTAAATACTTATTTTTGTGATTAAATATTGGGTTGCGTAACTTAATTTGATTTCAAACTTTTCCTATGATTATCATATTATGATTCAAGTTTTGATATTATTATTATATATAATTGAATATTAGATGTATTGTATTATGTAAAAATTATTAAAGTTATGTCATTTTGAGGAATTAAAACAAACCTAGGCTTGAAACTTTAGAAATATCACACTTGACATATAAATTGACCTCAAGATTAGGAACTTCATTATAAATTGTGCTCTATGTTTATGGGTTAATTAATTATACACTAGTTTATTTAGTTTCTCTAAAATATCATATATATTTTGGTGGGCTTAGATTCAACTTTTTGGGTGAGTTTTTATGTCAAGGTTATAAATATAGTAATATGGGTGTCTGCAAACTCATTTACTAACAAATATTACATATTTGATAGATTTGGAACACTTTGAATCTTTTTGAAACGGAAATGCAAGATTTCGAGGATTCGTGACATGTGTTCAGTATTTCGAGGTATGTTAAGACTTACAGACTTCGTTGAGGAACGTTTTAATAATTAAAGATTAAAAAATGGAATAGACAATAGGTAAGGGTGAAATATGGGGATCTCGTACCAATGGTGTAACGGGCACTGTTATGAGTAACGGTGTTTATTAAAAAGGGAAAGTTTATTAATATAGAATGACGGATTGTAATCTGAGAATTCAAAAGCATATGGGGAAGCTGATGTATTATTGACTTAGTTTCTTTTGTGTAGTGGTGTTTCTTTATGGATCCCGTATAGTGGTGATACTAAAGGTGATTACATATCATACTGATATTTGATTGATCGAGTTGTATCATCATCTAATTTTATTGAAATCATATTATGCACATGCATTGACATTAGATTGAGTATAAGTTAGGCACGTGAAGATCATCCGTGATGTGGATTGTGAGATGTTATGATTATAAGTTGGGCATGTGGAGACCGTCCGTACTGGGGATTGTTTGATTTTATGATAGTGCGTTGAGATCGTCCACACAAACACGTGGAGATCATTTGTGTCAGTATGTGGACCCCACGAGCCCCCCATGGGTCATGAACTCTCCATATATTTCAAATGAGTATCATGTATATATGGTTGAGAGAGTACTTGGAATTTAAGGCATATCATTTCATAGTGTCACATTGCATTTCATCTCATTACACCCTTGATTCTTGTTTGAGTAGGTGCTTTATTGATGTTGGATATTACGTGTCATTTGATTATCCCGATGATGAAAACTTGGTTGATAAGTATAATGTGGACTTGTAAAATTAAATAATTATTTTCTTATATACTCCTGTTACTACTTCTTCGTTATCGGTCTATGAGATAAACTGGGTACACGTGGTTTCGTACTTATACTACACTTACTGCACTTTTTTGTGGTGCAAATTGAATTTCCAAGTCAAGCGCATTTCTTGGACCTTTGAGTCTGAGTTTGGATTATCTTGGAGTTATGGTGCGCTACTTCTTATGTTTTGCATCCCACACCTTCATCTATCTCTATTTATTAGGTTGTTTTGATATTCTGATAGGATATATATTTCTTATGTCTAGACTTTTCATATTAGTTAGGACTTGTGTAATATTGTAGAAATTCTTGTACTTATGACATTAAATTTTGGGTTGTGTTTTAGTTTTCCGCATTTAATACTTATGAAAGACTTAGTTATTGGGATATTTACCTGTCGATTACTTTTCCTATTATTAATTTTCAATAGACTTGGTAAAAGTGTTGGGTTGTCTTACCTATTTGTTGGGAACATAGGTGTCAGCACGACTACGGATTTTGGGTCGTGACAAATTGGGATCAGAGCCCTAGGTTCATTGGTCTCACGAGTACAAGAGTTGAGTCTAGTAGAGTCTTGCGTATCAGTGTGGAGACATTTGTTACTTAGCTTTGAGAGGTTATAGGACTTTAAGAAACTTTTATTCTTTCATTCCTTATCGTGCATATGTGATTTTGTTTAAGGTCAAAACTTTGTTCCATTCTCTAACCAATGGTGAGGAAAATATTAACAAAGTTGACCCTGGTGAAAGGGGATGACATTGTGTGGTTTAGTACGGATGTTACGTGGTTAAGAAAATAATTTAGTAATGAGCTTTTTATTCTAAAGAAAGAAATTAACGAGGCTGAAAATAGTAAGAATGGTTTGCTCGAGGTGTGATTTAGACAAGGATACTTAAACTTCATTTGAATTTTATTAGGACTATTTTATGGCACATGTTTACGATAAGTGAATAATTCAGTAATGAAATGGTATAATGTTGATGTCTTGAAGAGAAGTGTAAGATTAGGAAGATCCAATGATCAAATAATAGGATAGTGATGTCACAACCCGAGCCCACGACCCAGGTGTACACCCTAGATGTAACATGGCGTACAAGACCCTGAGAGGCCTCATACAACTTAGCTTTCATAACATAAGATAATAGAGAATGGTGTGCAAATTTAATACATTTTCAATAATACCAAAGTCATTCATAAAATGAAGGGTAAGTCTATAACCCTTGTCTCAAACCATATAAAACATGACTAGTCTTAGGGACACATCCCATATAATAGTTCTAAACATAAAAATGAACGACATAAAGGAAAGGTGTCAAATCCTCAAATGCTATGAGGACTCACCAAATCTTCACTCCTTGCTCTACTATGAACCTAGCCATGGGGATGGAAGTCAATTTCGCCGAACACTACATTTGATAAGAATGTAGGCACGAGTATGCGTTAGTACAAAATATACTAAATATGATGGCTAGCATAAATCATCAACATAAGCATAACATAGGTATTCGTCAACATAAGACATAAACCATAGTCATAAGAGATAACAACATAAGACACAAACATATTCAATGTACATAAATCATCACTATATAAGACACTTCTCAAGTAACCTCAACTTGTTCTTACTAAATACATAGATCATCCACCTCTATTCATACATATCAACGAAGGCAACTCAAGCAACAATCCAAAGTAATATAACATCATAACAAGTAATCTCATCCAAAACATACTTACGATACTTCCTTGAAGTAGTCTTGTTTCATCATAACTATGCTTCTTTGATTTAGGGATTAATCCCTAAAATTCATAATATTCATTGAAAAGTACTTCTTTATTAGTCCAAGACACATCATTACACATGAATGGTTACGATTCAACAATTTAAGGATACCAAGAAAAAGCACCTCATCATGCTAGACCAAGCTATTATGGAAGGCATCCTCTCATGCAAGTACAAGATACTCAAGGAAGGGTACCATTTCTCAATCCAAGCTACCAATGATATGGTGTGGCCTCACCATGTCAAGGTACCATGAAAAGAACTTTATTGTGCTTAGTCCAAGCTAACCATTGGAAGGGTACTATTGCTCAATCCAAGGATATCCATGAGTTCTACTAACTCAAGCTACCATTCTTGGTCTTGTCTTACCAAGTCAAGCTATTCATCAAGGGATTTCATATCACTACTTCAAGCTAATTCATACTTGCTTTTAAAGACAAGGGGATTCGCCTCTATGCCTATCTTATAAAGGCTAATAGGTGATCACCTCTTGCCTTACTTACTTTAAGATCATGGGAACTCGCCTCCAAATTATTTTCATAGTAAGAACGTGGCGAATCACCTCCTATTCAATTCTAAGGAGTATGGGAAATCCCCACATATCCTTCACATATGGATGTCAAGGGTAGTGGCCTCTAGCCTCATCCTTCATTTAACGTTTTAGTCTAGATTCATTTTAAGTGAGCAAGCCTTTCAACCTAGAATCGATCTATGTGAGGAAACCTTCACATTATACAGTTATGCATACATAGAGTAGATCATGTGGGTAAATCCTTCCACAACAACCTTGACTACAATTCAACAACCATCATATAACTTTACTCTCAATGCCTTACTAGTCATAACTCATCATATTAGCTTTACTCATAATCCCTACTAGACATAATTCAACATATAAACTTTACTCTAAAAACCCTAATCATCATAACTTATCATACATGCCTTGATCTTAAGACAACTCTATCCTGAAAGCCTACAAGTAATAATTCATCCTATATACTTTGATTTCAATCAATCATGTCTATATGCTGAATTCTCAAGCAATCTACAATGTATTTTGTCAATCTTAGAAGATTACTTCTAAATCCTCAATTTCCCCTTTTATGGCATAAAACCCAATTACATCAATTTCATCTCTTTAGAAATGGGTTAGGCATGTGTACATGTAAATTCATCCTAAAACATGTAATTCTATCAATGCAATCATAAACAATCATAATCCACTCAATTGGATCAATACGCATAACATTAGAAGAAGCCCTAACTAGAATTGGGGAATTCTTTTTCTAAATTTGGGAAATCATAAGGGCTCCTTGGATGAAAGGATTCAATGGATGAATAATCTATCATACCTTGATTAGAAAGACTAAAAATCTTGGAAGATTGGAGACTTGACTTGACCTAGCTTGAACCCTCTTCTTCTACTTCAACTTTCTGGAGAGAATTATTTGAGAGAGGAACCCAATTTTTTTGGTTAGTTTTAGAGAATAACTTAATGTAGGGGTCTAAAGTAATTATATAGGTGCTCTAGACTAGGGTAAATGATACCACTTAATTCTAGTTAAAATCGGAAAAGACCCTTGTGTCCTTAAAATAACTGCCTAGTAACCAACCATGAGACCACATTGATGGGCCGTGGATGGACCTACTGTCAGTCCTGGTCAAACGTGGTTTGGTGACAGAGATTTTTCTTGCCACTTACAACCCCCCAATCACGAGCCGTGGACCCAGCCACGAGGTGTGGGTCTTGGCGTGGTTATACATTAGCTAGTGCCCATGGTGTCCATCAACGGGGAGTGGACCACACCACGGGCTGTTGTTGGCCCTCTTGAATGACACCTGGGAGTTCTAAAATCTGTTAAGCTTCCCTCTTTCGGGTACGGGGTGTTACAATATCTCCCCGTTGGGTACATTTGTCCTGAAATAGCATTCAAGGAACTCCTTAAAGGAAACGACTCAAGACTGGCAACTCATCATGCATGCAACTCATCTAAATGCACACAACCAATGAGGAATCATCAACTCCAAGCTAAACATGCTCAATGCATGACATGAAAGGTAAGAACTACATCTAACAACCCCAAATGAATGAAATTCTAACATTTCTCATGTTCAAGGAAGAACTATCATCTCTAAGCCAAAGTTATACTCAACATAATTTCATGGAGCCTATATGGAAACTATACTCATAACATTCATCCAAGGAAGAATCTCTCAACTCCGAGCTAAAGCATGTTTGACAATTCACCTCATGAAGTTTATAGGCAACTCATACTCAATGCACTACAACATGAGGAAAATCAATCGTGCAAACTTCTTTTCTTTCAAAACACAAGTTTTTTCATGAACATGCACAACATAAGGAAATCATGAAAACATCTAAAACGCACATGACTTCACACAAAGAACAAAGTATGAGGAACTCATCATCTCAATCTAAATGAGGAGTAGAAGGAAAAAAAATGAGGATATCGGGACATCTTATTGGCCTCGACCTTCCAAGTAGCACCCATAACTAACACCTTCACTAAAAGATCCCTCCGTACATTTCCACAGAAGGAACTCTCTTAAACTTCTGTTTCGTAACTTGCCGGTCTAAGACCTCATCCAGTACTTCTTTGTAAGAGAGATTCTCATTTACTCCCAACCCTTCTAAGGGATCTATGAATGTTGGATCTCCAACATTTCTTTAACATAGAGAAATGGAAAAAATTGGATGCACCGATGTCAACTCATTAGGCAACTTTAGCTCCTTAGCAACCTTACTAACACGTCTCAAGATCTCATATTGGTCTACTAAATGGGGATTAAACTTCCCAAACTCCTTACACCTTTCAAATGTGAGAAATTCAAGTAACCCAAATCATGAACATTAGGAACACATAAACGACCTCGCTATCTAAGCACACCATCTCCCCCTTAGGAGAAAGCCTGGACTTTCTAAGCACCACTTCTTTAAATTCTAAGGTCGGATGAAAACATCACTAGGCTTTCACATACATCACACAAGATGATTTTAAACTATGGTGAACTATACCACTACCATTTATAGGAGTCTACTAATTGAACATCTCAAGGTATTATCTAAACACCCCATTCATCAAATATTTTCAACATACCCAAAACACATAATGACCATATCATGTTCTACTATCAATAAAACATAACTATAATGCATCTAATTCATACTAAAGACAACATCAAGGTCTAGCATATCAAGTCCTATCAAGCCACAAAAGACAAAGCAACACCAGATTCTAATAAAGCATAAAACATATACCGATAGCCACATCTGGGGGACACTCTTGTTCAAGTTTAGCTTAGAGAGCGTAGAACCTATTTTTCTTTGGAGCATTCACATCTGAACCACTAGGAGGAACTTGCTTACCCTCTCTTCCCTTAGCCTTTATCTTTGGACAATTCCTCATTTTGTGGCCACTTTCACCACAGCTAAAGCAACCCTCCATGTCGGCTAAACATCTACCCTCATGTCTCTTTCCACATTTAGCACAAGTAGGACATAGGGATTCACTACTAAGTCCTTGCAGTTTAGGGTTAGACACTCTATCTTCACTATACGTAGGAGAATTGGAGCAATCTATCCCGC
Source organism: Solanum verrucosum (assembly GCF_900185275.1). Taxonomy (NCBI): domain Eukaryota; kingdom Viridiplantae; phylum Streptophyta; class Magnoliopsida; order Solanales; family Solanaceae; genus Solanum; species Solanum verrucosum. Next base: position 2,011,528 of record NW_026019974.1, read on the forward strand.
AAAACCTTTATCGATACTTAGGACGACCATGTCCATCGGACCTTACATGAGAGGAATTATCATCATCATTTCTAGACCTTTTTTTCTCCCTAGATCTCCATTTTATTTTCTCCTCTTCAATCTGTTGAGCATAAGTCATAAAATGAGCAATATCCATGTCCCCAATGAGCATGGAGGTACGACATTCATTAACCACTAAATTTGACACACCCGACACAAACTAACTCATTCTTGACCTAGAGTCGACCACTAGGGATGGAGCATATTTCAACAATTGAGTAAACCTCAACGCACATTCCTTAACACTCATATTACCTTGCCTAAGGTTAATGAAATCAAGAACAAAAGCCTCTCTCATATTAAGAGGAAAGAACCTATCAATATAAGAGGTTTTGAACATTTCCCACTCTATGGGACCCATTTCTACCGGTCTAGCTTCTTTCTATTGGTTAAACCAAATTTGAGAAACCCCCTTGAGTTGGTAAGCAACCTATTCCGCCTTCTCCGCCAAAGTAACTCCCATAATGTCTAACACCTTATAGACCTCATCTATGAAATCTTGAGGATCTTCCTCAAACTTTGAACCATGAAATTCCAGATGGTTCATCCTCATAAAGTCCCTCACTCTTGAAGTTGACGTACCCACATTTGGGTTCACGGGAGCTACCAACTCTCTATTGGCTTAGGCCGTCACGGTTTGAGCCAATACTTAAAAACTGGACCTAAACTCTGCATTAGTCACTTCTCAGCCAAAGGGTCAAACGAAGCTTGTGGGGGAGGAACTTCTTGATTCCTATTGTCTTCCTCATTCCTTCTAGCATTAGCCCTTGTAGTAGTTATATCTTGTAGACCATCGGGTAAGGATTAGGAGAAAGAGCTTATAGAGTTAAACTCTATGGCACAACTTAGAGTAATGAAGAAGTGAAATTTCCAAAGCATCTCGTAGCCTCTCATTCATAAATGTGGCGCGGCTCACACTCATGAACAAGACTCTATTTGACATGGTTTTTAGACATCCTAGATCATTCTAAGCCTTGTGTTGTGATAACCAAATTTTTCACAATCTAGGGGGACATTCTAGATGTAATATAGCGTATCAGACCCCGAGAGACCTCATACAAGCCGCATAGCTTTCATAACATAAGATAATATAAAATGGTGCATAAATTTAAAACATTTTCAATAATATGAAAGTCTTTCATAAAATAAAGTGGAAGTTTATAACCCTTGTCTCAAACCATCTAAAACATGAGTAGTCTTAAGGACATAGCCCATACAATAGTTCTAAACATAAAAATGAAAGACATAAAGGAAAGGTTAGCAAATCATCTAATGTTATAAGGACTAACAAAATCTTCACACCTAGCTCTACTATGAACCTAGCCAGGGGGATGGAAGTCAATATCGTTGGACCATACATTTGATAAGAATGTAGGCAAAAGTTTGCATAGTACAAAAATGTACTAAATATGATCGGTAGCATAAATCATCAACATAAGCATAAAATAAAATAGGCATTAGTCAACATAAGACATATACCATAATCAGAAGAGATAGCAACATAAGACATAAGCACATTCAATACACATAAATCATCATTCTATAAGAAGAACACTTCTCATATATCCTCAACTTGTTCTTACTCAATACATACGTCATCCACCTCTATTCATACATGTCAAAGAACGCAACTCAAGCAACAATCCAAGCTAATGTAACATCATAACAAGTAATCTCATATCAAAGCATACTTACAATACTTCCTTGAAGTAATCTTGTTTAATGATAACTATGTTTCTTTGACTTAGGGATTAATCCCTCATATTCATACTATTCATGGAAAAGTACTTCTTTACTAGTCCATGACACATCATTACAAATGAATGGATATGATTTACCAATTCAAGTCTACCAAGAAAAAGCATCTCATCATGCTAGACCAAGTTATCATAGAAGGCATCCTCTCATGCAAGTCAAAGCTACTCAAGAAAGGTAATATTGCACAATACAAACTACCAATGATATGGTGTGGCCTAATCATGTCAAGATACCATGCAACGCACTCTATAGTTCTTTGTTCAAGCTAACCATTGGAAGGGTAGTATTGCTCAATCCAAGGCTATCCATGAGTTCTACTATCTAAAGCTTCCATGCTTGGTCTTGTCTTACTAAGTCAAGCTATTCCTGAAGGGATTTCATATCACTACTTCAAGCTAATTCATACTTGCTTTGAAAGACATGGTTATTCGCCTCTATGCCTAGCTTATAAAGGCTAATGGGTGTTCTCCTCTTGCCTTACTTACTTTGAGATCATGGGTACTCACCTCATCATCATTTTCATAGTAAGAACGTGGGGAATCACCTTTAGTTCAATTCTAAGGAGTATGGGAAATCACCACATATCCTACACATATGGAGGACAAGGGTAGTCGCCTCTAGCCTCATCATTCATTTAACATTTTAGTCTAGATTCATTTTAGTTGAGCAAGCATTTCAACCTAGAATCATTTTATGTGAAGAAACCTTTCATATTATTCACTCATGCATACATAGAGTAGATCATGTGGGTAAATCCATCAACAACAACTCTATCTACAATTCAACAATCATCATATAGCTTTACTCTAAAAATCTTACTAGTCATAACTCATCATATTAGCTTTACTCTAAAGCCTTACTAGACATAATTCAACATATAAGCTTTACTCTAAAAGCCCCAATCATCATAACTTATCATCAATGCCTTGATCTCAAGATAACTCTATCCTCAAAGCCTACAAGTTATAATTCATCCTATATACTTTGGTTTCAATCAATTCATGTCTATATCCTTAATTCTCAAGCAATCTACAATGTATTTCATCAATTCTATAAGATTACTTCTAAATCCTTAATTTCTCATTTTAAGGCATAAAACCCAATTAGATTAATTTCATCTTTCTAGACATGGTTTGGGCATGGGTACATGTAAATTCATCCTAAAAACATGTTATTCTATCAATGCAATCATAAACAATCATAATCCACTCAATTGGATCAATACCCATAACATTAGAAGAAACTGTAACTAGAATTGGGGAATTCTTCTTCTAAATTAGGGAAATCATATGGATGAAAGGACTCCATGGATAAATAAGTCATCATACCTTGATTACAAAGCCCAAAAATCTTGGAATATTGTAGACTTCCCTTCACATGGTTTGAACCCTCTTCTTCTTCAGCTTTCTGGAGAGAGAATTATTTGAGAGAGGAACCCAATTCTTTTGGTGAGTTTGAGAGAACGACTTTAATGACTTAATTTAGGGGTCTAAAGTACTTATATATATGGTCTAGGCTATGGTAAAATGACACCACTTAATTCTAATTAAAACCAAAAAAGACCCTTGTGTCCTTAAAATTACCACCTAGTCACCAACCACAAGACCATGTTGACGGGCCGTGGATGGACCTATAGTCCGTCCTGGACAAACTTGGTTTGGTGACAAATATTTTGCTGCCCACCTACGATCCCCTAACCATGGGTCATAGACCCAACCACGAGGCGTGGGTCCTGGTGTTGTTCTGCCTTAGGTAGTATCCATGGTGTCCATCAACGGGGCTCACCTATGGGATATGGACCACACCACGTGCCATGGTTGGCCTTCGTGGATGACACCTGGGAATTCTAAAATCTGCAAGGAGAATTTACTCAAAAGTTGACGAGGGTCTGAAGTGGTCTCAATAGACTCTTGTTGTAGACCCCAAGAACTTGTAGTTGCATCATTAAAATATGTAGGTTAAAATATATCAATACATTGAATGTACGAGTATGTAATATAGTTGAATAACAAATAACTGAATAATGAAGTGTAATAGATATAGATATATACTCAACTAAGTGTAAAGAAATAAAGTAGTGAAATCATTAAACCTTCACATAAATACTTACTCATTCCTGAACTCAACATATTAAGTGTTATAATGAAAATATAAATTTAACTCTATTTGGGAGATTCTCTGCCCGACAACCATAAAAATGAGCTACTTGATGATACAACATCTCGCCCACACTGCCAGAACTGTCTTATACAGTGTCGGGGTATAGAACCTCTCAACTAAATGGATTCACTAAGCAATAAGGATTCATCTAAAAAGTATGATACTTTACTTATGTTGGTAGGCATGGTTTGTGAGGATTTTGAGTTGTCTAAACGCATCCTCATATCGGTGATTAATACTACTTCCAATAATATATTGATGCTCAAATGTATAAAACATAATCTTTCTCTACTTTGAGGTAATTACTCACAATAACCTCTTAAAAGAGGTAACTGCTCTAAATTATCTCTGAACTCATAAACTCTTTTAGAAATAAAAGTTTCTCTTTTCTCAATGCAAAAAGTGATACATTTGGGAATACTTAGTTCCCTTATACTCTTGCTCAAATCTTGGTTAAAATTCTTTCTCAAACATCCCTTTACTTTCTAAAAAACTCAACTCAAAACAATTATGTTTTGTTTAAAAGATTCTCAAAATCTGTAACTCAAAATAGGGTTCATGCTGAAATATAGACATGAACAACTCAACTCAAGGATCTCATGAACAATATAGAAAAACTCAATACTTAGAACTCAACGATACTACTCATCTCAAGAATACTCAATTAATAGGGTTCATACTAAAATATAGACATCAAAGAATTATGTCAAGAATCTCAATGAATAACACATAGAAATTCAATAATAAAGAATAGAATTTCGAAACGAATAAGGAACTCAAGAACTCACAAATGAAGATCAACTCATCTCAAGAATACTCATATGTAAGGATACAACCTAGATTAGTATTTTACTAATTTGAAAGTAGATGTAGGGTGTGATGACTACCTAGTACAACACTATGATAGCCTGACATACCTGGAAGAATAAGGTTCTTGAAATATCTTGAAGAAGAACTTGATTAGAAGCCTTGAATCCTAGCTTGAAGGAGAACAATCAAAAAAGCCTTTCTTGAGATTCTTGAATTAGTTTTTTGAAAATTTTATGGCCAAGAATTAGGATTTTCAATAATAATTCATAATGGTATGAAGGAATTTGAGTTTTAAAGAATGTAATTCTTCATGAAGGCTTACCTTGAATAAGAATCTTGAAAAGGATTGAAAGAATCTTCAGTGGAAGTCTTCTGCTTTGATATTTCCTTAGGGTTTTGCCCTAGGGTTTGAGAGAGAAGAGAATAGGGGATTAAAAGATGAAAATCTGATTGGTTTGGGCCTTTAGTTAGTCAAGATATTCGTTTAGGGTTTTCTTAGAAGTAAAAACACAAAAATGATCCTTTTTAATGTTTTCCTGATGTCTAATTCATTACTGCACTGTATTAGGTTACTAATATGGTCATAACTTTTTACTTGGAATTCGGATTAACGCAAAATTGGTGGTATTGGAAAGGAGATTCAAATACCTTTTATTTGATAGATTATGGTCCACATAACATTTCATATCCTAAGAGATATGGTCATTTGAAGTTGACATAAGTAGAATCTTACATCAAAACTTAATTGATATGGAAGCTTTCAACTCAACTTTGTGCTAGGGGATTCTAGTAACCTTAATTCATATCCAATTTAATTCCCACACTAAAGAATTGACCTTTACAGATGTGAAAAATTTAAGAATAACCCGATACGAGTTTGGGTCTTAACTTAGAAATATTTGGGGTTTTACAATAGCTCCCCCCCTCCCTTGGGATCATTCATCCTCGAATGATGGTTAAAATGGGGATGGAAGGGAAATGAGTTATTCTTACTATCTTTCTCTATTTCGAACTTACCTACTATCATAGGCGGAGCTGATTCATACTATGAGTTTGGAACTCTCTATAGTACATCTGTTGCAAATGATAAGAGTTTGAACATAGTAACATTCTATCTGAAGCTATTTGACATTAAGCAAGAATATATGGGCACGAAGTAAGAATAAGAATATTATGCCTTGAGTGATATGACTGGTATCTTTAAAGCTTAGCAACACTTCTCAACTATGTTATCCTTTCAGATTACTACACTTCATTAGATGCAACTCTTAGCTCCCACTAGAGTATATGACTACTTTTACAAACGTCTAAGTCAAATCGTTTGCTCTTACTCTGTTGAAGCCTAATCTCTAATTCACAAGGTGCTAAACATGAGATGGTAATACTTATCTAAACCAAAAGATTCAAGTTTTATACCTCTATAGGGAATCTCATCCCAAGAATACTTCTCTTTATACCCTTCAACCAACCTTGAGCCCATATCAAGAAAAACCTAATGCATCATGCATTTGTCCACATGTTAGCAACAAAACATTCAAGCCTATAACTATAACCACTCCATAGACTCCTCCTAACCAATCCTTCTGAGAATTTCTAATTCTCTCATCATCTCTACCAACTAAAATTTCACACATTACTACCAAGACCGACTAATTTTTCTCATTTAACTATTACTCATACAAAAACTCCATCGTATTCCTCCACCAACATATAACCTTAGATTGAATAAGAAAATCATCACTACCACAACAAGAAACATCATCCCTCTCCTTCTATCATTACTCAACTATTATCATCAACATCGCTAGCAAAACTGAAAAAGGATTACTGAAAGAGCTTAGGGAGAAAGATCATAAGTATGATTCATTCAAGTCATCTGATATATGAATATACATGACATACCTTTATTTTTTTAGCCATTGAGAGTAAATCATGAATTTGCAAGACTCGGCATACTATGAGATACGAGTGCTTATATGAATAGGTTCATATCATGAGATTGATATCCATAAATTTATTGAGTAAGTTTAAGATAAATGGGCTAAAGTCTTTCCCCTTCATTCTATGAATTGAGCATAGATATAATTTTTTCTATATTGTATGAGCATAGGTCATGAACACAATTATGATATTAGAGGCATCAACCGGAGGTCGTAACGATGGAACTTTGATTAAATACTCTAGATGATGAATGGATTGATATATCACCATAACTCTCTTTAACATATCACTATCTAATTCTCAACAGTTGACTTGGTTTCTCATCTTATCATCTCCTCCTTATGTCTGAAGCTGATACTTTAGAGTTATGGATTCATTTTATCATGTCTAAGCTAGTCTATATTTATTTTAATCTAATACTCAAGAAAGTCTAATCACATGGATACTGAACTCTCCATATGCTTGTCTTATTACCCTACCCCACATTGAAAACTCAACTATAATATCTAGGCACACATGAAAAAAACATAACTTAATTAGAACCTAATCTTACTACATGCGATCTCAAGTACACCTCTTAATGCTCTTGCTAATCAAATGATATAACACCTCGGAAATCTAGTAGTCTAAGCTAGGGCAAAGTGAGAGGGAATGAGCAAAAGAAGAGGGCTCGGGCAGCCTAACCTTCACCAAGAACTTCCCACGTTCCTATGACCACCTTGATGGAATGTGGTGGGGACCACGAGTCATGGTGAGGCTCGTGGAAGGCTAGGCAATATCTAGGTAAAATTGCCCCAAGATATAACCCTTCCCACGAGCCACTAAACGGCTCGTGAAGGCCACCATAGGCCGTGGGAGGATTGGTGGTGATGACATAGCTTTTTAAGGGTTAATGAGTAGTTGCCAAGCCACTGGTCCAAGACCATAGAGGGCACCACGGCTCATGGTAGGGACCACGATTCGTGGAGCCTTACATGGGGAGGAGGCAGATCCCTGTAAGTTAGGGGCAAATGGGTCTTTTCTATATTTAATTCAATTGATACTATGTCATTTTATCCAAGCCTAGGACCCCTATATAAGTAATTTTAACCCCAAAACTCACCCATTCAAGTCATTATTTCTAAAACCAAAAATAAATCCCAAAATTCTTCTTTTAAATATTTCTCTCTCTAGAACTGGAAGAAGAAGAAAGAGTTGGAGCTAAGATCAGGGGCATGTCTTTATTCCTCAAGCATTTGTGGGCCTTGTAATCAAGGTATGATTGATTTTATCCATGGAATCCTTTCTTCCATGGAGTCCATATGATTCCCCAATTGAAAAGGGGAAATTCCCCAATTTGAGTTAGATTTTTCTTCCAATGTTGTGGGTATTGATGAATGTTCATCCAATTGAGTGTATTATGATTGTTTATGATTGAATTGATAGGATTACATGTTTTTAGGATGAATTTACATGTACCCATGCCTAACTCATGTCTAGAGAAGATGAAATTGATGTAAATGGGTTTTATGCCATGAAAGGAGAATATCTGGGTTTAGATGTATTCTATCTAGGATTGATGAGATACATTAGAATTGGATCTTACATGATGAATTATGATTAGAATTACTTGAGATTGAAGCATAAATGATGATTGTGATATGCATTGCTTTAACAGTGAATCATATAGGATGATTATGAGATGTTGTGTATTGAGAGTAAATCTTATGTTATGAATTATTGATTATTGATGTAAATTGTTGTGGAACGGATAGTTCCCACATGAATTGCTTATGTATTTATGTGAAAGGATTTCTCACATTGAATGATTCTAGTTTGAAAGGATTGCTCACCAAATATTAATCTAAGCTAAAGACTAAGAAATTGACGAGGCTAGAAGCGATTACCTATGACCATTAAATGAGAATAGGGTATGAGGTGACTAACCATATTCCTTAGAATAGAATAAGAGGTGATTACCCTTTCTCCTTGAAGTTGAACAAGAGGTGACTACCCATGTTCTTAAGATATGAATTGGACAAGAGGTGAATACCCATGATCCTTATGGAAAGACAAGGGGTGAGTACCCATGTCACATGATGTTGGACTAGAGGTGAGTACCCATGATCCAAAAGTTAAGAAGGACTAGAGTCGACTACCTATGTCCCTTATAGTAAAGTAAGAGGCAATTCGCCATGTCTAAAAAAGATAAGCTAGACTATGTTATGATAGGTGGTGAGCTTGGATTGTTGTTTACGTTGCCTTCCATGATGAGTAAGGATGATTTGAGGTTAGTTCAAGAAGTATTCCTTTTATGTTCATATGATATATTATGTGCTTTGATTATGCTTGATGACCTATATTGTCTAACTCTTGTGTTTATGTTGATGTTGATGCTAGTTATCATATTTAGTATATTTTTGTACTAACGCATACTCTTGCCTACATTTCTTATCCAAATGTAGGGTCCGATGATCTCGACTCTCATCCCCGTGGCAAGGATCTTAGTAGAAGCAAGACTTGAAGATTTGTGAGTCCTCATAGCATCCGAGGATTTGACCACCACTTCTTTATGATCTTTCATCTTATGTTTTGAACATTGTTGTATGGGCTGTGTCCCAAGATATTCATGTTTTAGATGGTTTGATAAAAAGTGTAGTAGACTTCTACTTTTGTTATAAAACTTTGATGTTGTTGAAAGTGTTTTAAATTTCTGCTCATTTCTATTATCTTATGTTATGAAAGCTAAGTGGCTTATATGAGGCCTCTCGGGGTCTTTTCCGCCATGTTACGTCTAGGGTGTACCCCTGGGTTGTGAGAAACGACTTAGCCACACTCTTTTGCTCTCATTTAGGAGTCATAATCTCACACCTGTACCACTCAAATTCATTGTAACTAACATCTTAATTCCTCACCTAGTCTATGTCAAATCTATCAGATCAGATCTTAAATTAACATCATCACCTTCATGTTTCCATCCTTTTGATAATGACACTCATCTCAAATTCATGATTAGTGTCTATTACTTAACACGGATATTACTATAATTGCTCACTTACTATACTAACTTACAATTACTAGATAGAATTAAGAAACACTCACCTACTACTTATGACAAGTAGTTAATATTTATCTCTAACTCTACCTATTAACATATTAATGTCACATTTTTTTCACAACCTAAGTACTATTTAAAAATTCACTACACATCATTGCCATATTAGTTCTATAACCCTTTGAGTATCATTGCACTCCCGAAAAATCATAAATCTAGCCTAGATCTATCGCCCCATGAATATTCTACTCTTTTATACAAAACCTATGGGATATGAATATGACTATGAATATGAATATGACTATTATAAGTACGATGATATAAATATGAATATGACTATTCTATTGGGATTCTTACTTACCATCGAGAGCATTTTGAGATGGAGGCTCTTCCGTGTAGACATCGAGTCTCTAGTAGTAATGCCCTTGTCCCTAACTATGTACCCCCATAGAATTTGTCCTAGAAAGACATAGTTGGTGATCAAGACACCTAATTCCATGTTATAACTCACATGCTCTATGTTAGTTAATGGTAAATATCTCACAAAATGAACTAAGTTACTTTAAAGGTTTTTATGAAGTTTTCATTATGATTTTTAAGATGCATTGACCATGTTCATAGTTTGTTATTCTTTTTTAAAGGTTTTACTATGTTTTAGTTTGATCATGCATATTCTGTTTAATGTCTCCATATGGTCACACTTATGTTTTTATGTATTTCTCCCATACTTAGTACATTTCATATTCTAATGCATACATGCTCCTATATTATTTAATAATGTAGGGTCGGATGCTTATCCTCATCTCGCTTGTGACTAGTTTCTTGACTGATCATTGAAGACTTGGTGAGTTCTCATGTTTCAAGGACTATGTCACCTTTACTATACTTTTTTATGTCACTAGTTTTTTTTAAATGATTGTACGTGGTGTATGGGTTATGCCTCAACCACTCTTTGATGTATTAGATTGGCTCAACAAGATTGTGATTAGACTTTAACTTAGGCCATCAAAATCTTCTATGATATGAGACTTTCCACTTAAATTCTATTTTTCATATTGTTTTTGTTGTATGTTTAACAAGTGACTTGTGTAGGACCTCTCGGGGTTTCATATGTCATTTCACATCTAGGGTGTACTTTGGATCGGGATAAACTTGGTATCAGAGCTAGGTTTTAGAAAAGGTCCTAGGATGTCTGACAAGTCGCATTGAGTAGAGTCTTGTTCATGAGTTTGAAGCACGCCACATTTATGAATGGGAGGCTACAAAGAGTTTACGAAACTTTACTTCTTTCATTACTCTATAGTCATGTCATAGAGTCTATCTCTAAAAATATCTTTCTCCTAACTCTTATTTGATGCTATTTCATAATACGGCTCCTTGAAGAGCTTATGTGAGAGGGAATGCAGGTGAAAATTTGGAGCCCAAGGTTGCACAAGTTTCGGTTGACCCTTTGGTTAAACAAGTGACTCGTGCTGAATTTCGAACCGCTTTCCAAATCTTTGCTCAAGCTATGGCGGTCCAAGGAAATAGAGAAGTTGTTCTTCTCATAAACCCAAAATATTATGGGAGTTTCAGCGGTGGAAAAGGAAAAATTGGCTGCTTATCAACTAAAGGGTGTTGCTCAAGTTTGGTTTAAAAAATGGAAGGGGAGGGGAGGGACATTGATGCAGGTCCTCTTAATTGGGAGAAATTCAAAGAGGCATTTCTTGATTGTTTATTTCCCCTTGAGATGAGGGAAGCAAAGGTGCTTGAATTCATTAATAATCATCAAGGGATTATGAGTGTGAAGGAGTATGCTTTGAAGTTCACTCAATTCGATATTTATGCTTCAACTATGGTTGCCAACTCTAGGGCAATGTTGAGTAAGTTTGTAGAAGGTGCTTCCGACTTGGTTATCAAGTAAATCTGAAGCAATATGTTAATCATGCAGACAAATATATCTCATTTGATGATTTATGCCCAACAAATTGAAGAGGAAAAGTTAAAGGAAAGGGCAAGAGAGTCCAAGAGGGCAAGGACTGTTGATGGTGATTTTTCTCATTCTAGGTCTTAAGGGCATGAGCGTCCTCAATTCCGGCAAAGGTTTTCCGGTCAAGGCTCTTCACATACTTAGACTCCTAAGTTCAATAAGGATAGGGTGTCTAACTATAAACTTCAAGGAGGAAATAGTCGTCGATATTCTATGCCTACTTGCACAAGGTGTGGTAAGAAACATGTTTGGAAAATGCTTGGCCGATATAGATGGTTGCTTTAATTATGAAAACAATGGTGATAAGATGAGTGATTTTCTGTTGCTTTCTAGTAGGGATGGTAGGTAAGCTCAGTCTAGTTGTTTCGATTTTGATGTTGTTACTCAAACCCTTTGTAATTCCTTTCATGTCTCTACTCTAGTTGGCGATTATATTGTTGGTAAAAGAGTTTATATAAATTTCCCTATTTATGTTTCCCATAGAGTCACTCATGTTGATGTTGTATATCATGATATGTTAGATTTTGATTTTATCCTTGGGATGGATTATATTCTTACATGTTATTCTTTTATAGTTTGTCGGACCCAATTTTTCACATTGAAGGTTCGAACGAATCTATCATGTCATGGGAAGAGGAAATTATGCTTCTAATGGTCAGTTCATATCTTACCTGAAGGCTAGGAAAATGATTTCTAAGGGTTACATTTATCATCTAGTTCAGGTTAGGGATACACATTCCAGAACCCCTATTCTTGAGTCAGTTCCAATTTTAAATGACTTTTTGAATTTTTTTCCAATGATCTTCCTAGTGTCCTCCCTAAAGGGAAATATATTTCAGTATTGGCTTCTCCAAGATATGCAACCTATTTCTATTTCTTCCTATTGTATGGCACCAACAAATCTTAAGGAGTTAAACGATCAATTGAAGGATTTGTTAGATAAGAGTTTTATTAGACCAATATCTCTCCATAGGGTGCTTCGGTGTTGTTTGTGAAAAAAGGATGGTTCTATCTAATGTGTGTTGACTATCAACAATTGAATAAGATTACCATAAAGAATAAGTATCATATTCTAAGGATAGATGATTTGTTTGACCAACTCCAAGGAGTGATTTACTTCTCTAAGATTGATCTTCGGTAGGGTTATCAACACATAAGGGTGAACGAGAGTGACATTCCAAAGATAACTTTTCAAACTAGGTATCGTCACTATGAATTTTTGGTGATGTCTTTTGGTTTAAATAAGAGCCTGGTGGTGTTCATGGATTTGATAAATATGGACTTTCAGCAATATCTCGACATGTTCATGATTTTGTTTAATGATGACATCTTGATTTACTCACAAAGTGAGGATGATCATGTTGAGCATTTGAGGATTGTGTTGCAATTTCTTAAGGATCATGAATTATATGCTTAGTTTAGCAAGTGTGAGTTTTGGTTGAGGTTTGTTCCTTTCCTTGGCCATATTGTCTCTGATAAAGGTATTCAAGTCGATCCTAAAAAATTGAGGTGCTTCAGAACTGGCTTAGATCTTATTGTACTTCAGATATGCAGAGTTTCTTCGATTTGAACAGTTAATAAAGAAGATTAGTGGAAGCATTTTCCTCTTTTGCTTCGACTTTGACGATATTAAATCAAAAGAAAGTGAAATTTCTATGGTTGGAAGCTTGTGAGAAGAGTTTCCAAGAGTTGAAGAACATACTCACTTCAACACCTATTTTGACATTACAAAAATAAACAGATGGTTTTGTTGTTTATTGTGATGCATCATGGGTTGGTCTCAATTATGTTTTGATGCAACATGGGAAAGTTATCACCTATGCTTCAAGTAAATTGAAGGATCATGGAAAGAATTAACTAACTCGTGATTTGGAATTAGGGATGGTAGGGTATTCCTTAAAGAATTGGAAGTATTATCTATATGGTGTTCATGAAGATGTGTTTACAACCACAAGAGCTTGAAGTATGTATTCACCTAGAAGGACTTAATTTTTTACCAAAGAAGGTGGCTTGAATTACTAAAAGGATTATGACATTAGTGTCCTCTATCAGTGTAAGGCGAATGTGGTAGTGGATGCTCTTGGTCGACTATCGATGGGAAGTGTTGCTCATGTTGAAAATGGTAAGAAAGAGCTAGTTCAAGATCTTCATAGGTTGTCCCGATTGGGTGTTTGCTTGGTTGATTCTAATGAAAGTGGTGTGATTGTTCAGAATGGTTCCGAATCATCTCTTGTATCAGATGTGAAGGCTAAGCAAGATCTTAATCTGGTTTGGATGGATTTGAAGAAGTCGGTTTCCAAAAAGAACTATTGAGGATTCTCGCAAAGGAGAGATGATTTCCTTCAATATTGAGGTCGATTGTGTGTCCCGAATGTTGATGAGTGGAGAAATCATATTTAGACAAAAGCTCATAATTCTCATTATTCTATTCACCTTGGAGCGACCAATATGTATTGCAACTTGTTGTAGGTCTATTGGTGGAATGGGATAAAGAATGATATTGTGGAATTCGTGGCTAAATGTTCTAATTGTCAACAAGTGAAAGTTGAGCATCAGAAATCTGGTGGTTTGGTTAAAAAAATTAGTATTCCTACATAGAAGTGGGAAGATTTGAAAATGAACTTTATTACAAGTTTACCCTGCACTTATCGTCAGCTTGATTCATTTTGGGTTATTGCGGACTGAATGATGAAATTGACTCACTTTCTTCCCTTTAAGACTTCATTTTCAATAGAAGAGTACACCAAGATTTGTATTCGGGACATAGTGGTGTTTTATGGAGTACCTTTTCTATCATGGAACTTAGTTTACATCTCAGTTTTGGAGGTCATTTTAGAAATATCTTGATACCCAAGTGCATCTTAGCACGACTAATCATCCTTAGACCAATTATCAAGCTGAGGGTACTATTCAAACATTAGAATATATGTTGAGAGCATATGTGATTGACTTCAAAGGTAATTAGGATGATCATTTTCCTTTGATTGAGTTTGCTTATAATAATACCTATCACTTGAGTATCCAAACGGCTCCATTTGAGGCTCTCTATGGTAGGAGGTGTAGGTTTTCTATTAGATGGTCCAAAGTTGGTGAAGTTGCTTTGATAGGGCCCTAGGTGGTGCATGAGCTATAGAAAAGGTTCAACTTATTTGTGAGAGGTTAAAAATGGCTCAAAGTTGACAAAAGTCTTATGTTGATGTTAGAAGAAGAGATCTTGAATTTAATCTACTTGAAAATTTCATCCATGAAGTGTGTAAATACATTTGGAAAGAAAGGGAAGCTTAGTCCCTGCTATGTGGGCCCACATCAGATTTTGAGGGGTATTGGCAAGGTTGCTTATGAGTTAGAGTTACATAATGATTTAGCATCGGTACATCCAGTATTACATTTCCATTGTTCCTTTAGAAAGTTTGAGAGTTAAACAAAGTCTTTAATATGAAGAGGTTCCAGTTGAGATTCTAGACCATCAAGTTTGGAAGTTTAAAAATAAAGAAGTTGCTTCCTTGAAAGTTATTTGGAGGAATCAACAAGTTGAAGGATATCATCATATTTCTCCCTCCTCTCCTATTCTAGCATAAGATATTAGTTCCTCGTGGTTCATTCCTTTAGATGAATGGATTTTACTCATTCTCATGTTTACATATACAAACATGTTCATGAAAAACATGATTTTTATGTTATGAGTTAGCTTTTAGTGGTTCTCCATGTTTATGTATATTTTGATGAAATTTTTGGTCATGTTGGGTTTTTAGTTTTTCTCCCACTCTATTCATGCTAGCTTGAGTCTCATTCGAGGATGAATGTTCCCAAGGGGGAGATATTGTGAAACCTTGGAAATTAGAATTTAAGTTGAGTGGAAAAAGTTCAGAAAAAGGTACATGCATCTGGTGCTACGGATCGACCATGGATCGTTATATTCCTATGAGTCTTAGGAAGGGTCTTCTAGACACTGGTAAGACTTTTGGAAATTCCAAAATTCTAAAATTTTACCTACGAGTGAACAGGATAAACCGTAGGATGGTGGACGGGTCGTAGATGAGTCTCGTAGAAAAGATTCATAGAAAATAACATCAGACCTCACTCTACGAGTTAAGATGATGAGTCGTAATAGCTTATACGGGGCTGTATGATAGTTTCATAGGAGTGAACCAGGTTTACTGAAATATTGGACTTGAATTTGGGTTTTACGTATGGGGTCTACAAACAGTAGAAGAAATGATGGACCATAGGAGGGTCTCATGGAAATTTATAGAAATTTTGGGTTTCTGAAGTTGGTTATACGGTTTACCAATATGCGTCGTAGAAAGATCTACAGACCGTAGATCCAACCCATAGGACTGTTTGGCAGTTAGTTATTAAGGGTACTTCGGCTTTTTCCTTTGCATTTAATACATATACTATGTCCTTTTTCCCCTATTTCTAAGTCACATAACTACCTTTTTACTTCTAAATCTACCTAAACCCTCTCATCTCTGAAAATCCCAAAACCCTTCCACATTCATCCCCTCCAAATTCTCTTAAACTTGAAGGAATAAAATCTAGGGTTCAAGCTTCAAATCTCCTTTTTGCCATTGCTTTTGGGTTTTATTTTTCAAGGTATAGGAGAATTCACCAATGGATTCTATTCATCCATTGGGTCCCAAATGATTTCTAAGTTTCTAATTCAATTTCACCTAATTTGATTAAGGTTCATACAATCTCCATGGGGCTTATTTGATTTTGATTTAATTGTTTAATTTTAATAATCATATGCATGTTTTGATTAAACTACATGATTTCCAATTGCTTTCTATAAGACCCATGTGTTTTTCATGATTTTTTGTATGAATTTATGAAGAAAGCTCATGAAGTTATGCACAACAATCGTGAAACTTATGTATGCTTGTATGGAAATGATGTTTTATGAAATAAGTTTGCTTTTCAGATAAGCATCCACGAAATTGTGAAAGGTTTTCTCATATTTTAAGAAATCATAATTAGTGAAAGGTTTCTCACACATGTATGAATCATGATTTAAAGATCTAATATATGATGAATTAGATTAGATTGCTAACTTAATTGTGGTTTTCCAAGTATGATGATCGGAATATGAATATGACTATTCCTTTAGTATTTCTACTTACCACCGAGGATATTGAGATGGAGGCTCTCCCATTACTAGAGGTCGGGTCTATAGTAGCAATCTCATTGTCCCTAAGTACGTGCCCCCATAGGATTTGTCTTAGAACGACATAGCTAGTGGATCCACCTAAGCTAGAAGTGTATGGTCCTTACCTTGGCAAGTAGGACATATTTTTTTGGTGTGGGGGCAAGACACCGGATTCCATGTTGTAGTTCACATGGTCTGTGTCGGTAAACGATAATATCCTACAAAATGAACTAAGTTAGTTGAAAGGTTTTATGAAGCTTTCTTCATGATTTTTAAGATGCATTGATTGTGTTCTTGATTTGTGATTCTTCTTTAAATGTTTTACTATGTTTAACTTTGTCATGCGTATTATGTTTAATGTCCCCATTTGATCACGTTTATGTTTTTATGCATTTCCCTCATTCTTAGTACATTCCATGTACTAATAAATCATTGTGCCTGCATTTTTTAATAATGTAGTGCCCGACGGTTCTCCTCCTCCCTCTCGAGACTAGAAGTTTGGTTTATCGTTGAAGACTTGGTAAATCCCTATGTTCCGAAGACTGTGTCACCCTTACTATACTTTCTCATGTCTTTAGCTTTTGGATGATTGTACATGGTGTATGGGATACGTCCCAACCACTCTTTGATGTATTAGATTGGCTTGGCAAGACTCTGATTAGACTTTCGCTTATGTCGTCAAACTCCTCTATGATATGAGACTTTCTACTCTTTCTATAATTTGGGTTATCTGCATATCAAGTGGATTTTTTAGGGCCTTTCAGGATCCTATACGTCATGTCACATATAGGATGTACTTTGGGTTGTGACATTTTATTGCCTAGCCTTGTCGGCCCTTATAATCTCATTTTTATTACATTTCAATGGCTAGCTTTGTTGAATAAGATATCGAGTATAAATTGTGCCTCCCTTAGTTTCTGTGTGATAAACTTGATATCATAGTGGGCCATATTCCAAGAAGTCTACAAGTTGTGTTTAGTAGAGTCTTGCTTATGGGTGTGTTGTGCACCACACTTATAATCAAAAGGATATTAGGCATTTAAGAATGGTTACACTTATTTTTACTTAATAGATTGTGATATAGAACAGAGTTATAAGAAAATGTGATATCTATATCATGATTTAAATTTATTATCTCATAGAATACATATGATTAGAGTATGGCTCATAGAGATATTCAGATGGACCCAATGAAAGTACTAGTCATTCCCCACTAGGTCAAAGAGACAGACTAGAGGCCTAGAGTAAATCCTTGTCTCTAGTAGTTCCTTTTTCACTGGAATATGCAGAGGTCGGGAGAGACCCGACACCTATAGCCTCACTCGCTTCAGCAGTACCTGAAGTAGTCAGAGATGCAGGACCTCCAATACCAATAATTATTCCACTTGAGACAAAAGTGTGGTCCTATTGCTGACTCAAATGGTAGTCGTACATGATCATGACTTAGGGGAAGGAACAAGTTCCAAAGGTGGAAGGTCAGAGATTTCGAAGGCTTGATAGTTTCTCCATGTGATTCCTCCATGCTTACTAGATTTGATTTTACTAAAGACCATTAGGATTTTATCGATCAACTTTATAGAGTGTTATGAGTTATACATGCTTTGGTTATAGAGGTAGTGGAACCTACTTATTGTATGTTGCGTGATATGGCAATACTGTGATATAAGAAATAGGAATAGTCCAATGGGACAAATGTTCGACCAGTGGAGTCAGAAGTCTTTTCAGAGGCTTTCTTGCCTCACTATCTTCCCCGTGAGGTTTGTAAGGCCAGACTTGACTAGTTCATCAACCTTAAATAACGCAATATGAGTGTCGAGTACTACAACCATAGGTTCAATTCCTTGGCCAAATATGTTCTTCATAGTTTATGCACGATGTAGGCTAAGGTATTGATTCTTATCGTGACCAACGACAATAACCTACGGTATGAGTGTCTATGATCGTCGATAATATAGTAACCCAACTAAAGGTTGGGGTCGTGTCCCAAGGGGGTGGTTTTGAGAATTAATAGAAAAATAGAGTTTAGCTCTAATTAGTAGTAGTTAAAGACATTAACAAGTAAAAACATAATAAATTAAAGGGGGTGACACGAAAGTGTCAAACATCAATAGGGGATTTTTTCACAAGTAGTAAAAACAACAAAAATAACTATAAAATCAAGTATGGGGAAAAGTTCTTGGGTGTGATCGCAATACAAGTTGAGATAAATCGTTTGGTACATGCTTTGGATAGGAATTTTGCAAGATAATAGTGACTAGGGTAAGCTTTATATGGAAATAAGTTCCCTCTCGGGCAACTTACCCAGTTTCAAATGCGTTCCTCTCTGACACTCATTTGCCGCATGAAGGCTAGCCTCACCTTACCCCATTCACTCTCTCCAGCTAAGTGTTAGGATATGGGACTAGGGCTCACCCTCTCGGGCTGAACCTCATGTCGAACCACTCCTTAGGACATCAGTCTAGTGGTCTTGGTTTCGCGACCTCCCTTTTGGGCAATCCAGAAAACACATGCGTGGTTTTTATTTGCAACTACAAACCCATTAAATTAAACAACAACCTCTAGGTGAAATCACCATTAAAATACATCTAACCTATCAGCAAGCAAGACCCAACAACAATATCAACACATATTTGCTAAATCACACCCCAAGAATGGGGGTTTTTAGCCACACATCAAGAAATAAAAAAATACACCTAAAATGATAATAACATCAACTAGGTATAAGGAATTAAACCTTAATTTAATCAAAGGAAGAAGAATTGAGAAGACTCACTTCCAACTTGTGGAAGATAAAATCCTTCTTTCTTCAAGTCTCCCACAAAACCCTCTCCAAACTTGAGAGAAAAATATCTTAAAAGTACTATTCTATTCTAAAAATTATAATAATAATTCGACTGTCAAAAATTAATAAAGAGTTTAGTATTTATAGACTTCAAAAATGAGTGTTGGCGGATCACTCGATGAGGTTAGCCGATATCGCCAAATGACTCGGCGACCTGCCCATCTTCTGTTTCATCGTCATTTCGTGCTTGCCTTCAGCATCTTCACGTTCTAGACCATTGAGCGGTATAGTACTACTTCGTGGAACTATTCGGCGAAGCGCCGACTGCTCCTTTCATCCTTTTCATTCACGGCTTCGCGTACTGGAACAAAGGGTGGAGTGCATCCTTTCGGTGAATTGCCAAGTGTGCTTGGCGATTATCAGGCTTCAACTTCTTCGTTCTTTTCAGCCATTTTGTGCCTAAGTGTCCATGCTTCCACTAAAACTTCAAATACCTGAAACTTAAGAGTTTTCATCAGATATTGAGACAAAGTAAGCATATGAGGGCACTATTTCTATCAAAATAAAGCCCTAAATGAGCCCAATTTGTGGACTCATCAACACACCCAACTTAAACTTTTGCTTGTCCTCAAGAAAACTTAAGTTCAGCCGTTCAAAAAGGGGTGTCTCAAGCAGTGCTACACAAGACTCAATCATGAATGCGCACAACAAGACTCAATTTACTTATGCAAGGATCAATTGTGTACTCAAAGATTCAATCAGTGACACACCATTACTAAAGATTCTCATGCTCGCAAAACCTACTACTTGTGCAAGTTCAAGCTCAACAAAAAGTATCGCAATGCCCGCACATAAAAGATGATTTCATATTTACACACAGCGGTTAATCATTTCAAGATCAGGAATCAGATGCAACGCTCACAGTAAAAATGAGGAACACAATTCATGTTTTCACCCATAGGTTTGCCCTTATTTTCCAATCAACTTTCTATTCGGCATACTCAAGATCAAAAAGTTGTATCTAAGGCTTGTAATGGGGATGAGTGCAAAGGTATGGTCATTTAGGCTCAGTGACTTCTTCCTCGTGAGATGTGGTACTCTCATGACATTCCCTTATTTTCCTTTATCAATTCTCTTTCTAGTGCTTCTAAGTCATCTTTTTATTCACCTCCATTGATTGATCGGAAACCCAATTTCTTTTGTACTTTATTCCACAATGTTTTTTTAGGGGCTTCCATCGTTCTGCAACACCATGGGTTAAGGGGGACTTTGCTTGCACTTCTTGACTTTTGAACTTAGGCTTTTGGCCTAAGTTGGCTATTTGCTAAACTACAAATCAAGTGGATTATAGGTAGTGGGTCAAGTAAGGTCTAGGGTTCATTAATGTTCTTCCAAAGAAAGGTAAGGCTCAGAGGGTGTTCAAAAGAGTTTCACACGCTCACGGGTAGGCCACAAAAGAGGTATATGTCAAATTTGGCTCACACTCTTTAAAGTTGCCTCAGATCATTTCAAGAGGACACCTTTCTAATTCAATCAGACTAACCGAGTAAATTCTAGGTTTATTCATGCATGGTTCAAAGCAAGCTAATCACACAAGGCATCGACACTTAAAGCAAACAAGACTACAGACTTTCGCTAGTGTGCAATGGTCATTACAAGAGAATCAATTTGATAAATGGCTAATCACAACGAGATGCAACGAGTTCACATATTGTTTATGCACCTTAATTTGGCCTCATCGTTGTCGTACATTCATGTTCGTTCAATTGAGAGCACTATTCAAGTCATCGGTATTGATCGAAACCGAGACTTAATTTTTTGCAAAAAAACATCCACATTCAACTCGCGAAGGGTGGAAAAATGTGGGGAGAATTCAAAAAAAATTCAGAAGGGTCAAAATCATTTTGCAATTAAAAATAAGCCAAGCCACTAGCTCAAACAATCGCAAAGAAGTTTTAAAAACACAATTAAAAACAGATAACCCAAATGTACACCAAAACACAAGTATCCAAAACAAGCAAAACAAGGTAGGCCTCACCCCACCACAAATAAGATTGTTTGTCCTCAAATGCAAATAACAGTATCCAGAGTTGAAGAAAGATAAGACATATAAAGGGGTAAAGAAGGGTCCTGTCTATGCAATCTCTCTATCTACCAGGGTATCAGTTCCCAATGCATCTCCCTGACGTAAAACAATGGTCCCGAGAGTATTATTGTTTTGGTTGTCATTGTTTTCCTTTGCCTTGGCCGCTGCAGCAAGATTAGCTGCAATAATTTGGTCTATCTCATGAGCAGCTCCAAAGGCCCGTATTGCATTAACTAAACTTCAAGCCTATGGATGCACATTAGGGTCGATGGGAATTTGTCTCTTTGCCCTGACTTCCTTGGTATATTTCCTTTGTCTGGCTAGCTCTGCTTTCTTCTCATCTTTTTTAAACTCTCGTGCTCGTATGTACCTCGGTGTATTATTACTCCCTACGACTTTTGGTCTAGCCATTTCTTTGGTGCCGATTTAGATAGTACTGACGTGCTAGGAGTCAATGCGATCCACATCCGAGCACAATCTAACACTTACCATACTTTGTGGCTTGCAAAAACCGTCTAGTTCCTGCTCATTCTGCGATGTTAGTCAAGTTCACCCATTCACTGGGCGGCGCGCCAAGTGTCCAGTTTCTTCGCCAACTATAACAGGCTCTGCAGCTCATGCGAGAATTCCAATCGACAGTTTGCTTCGAGATGGCCGACATGGTCGGCGATGCGCCACTAATTTTCTTCAAACCATCGAGTTTTACAAGATCCAAGTTGATTGTGCCTTGAGTCAGATAGTGGAAAGAATCGAGTTCGCCGATCTTGTCGACGATCCGCCAACTGGACCTGTGTCTTGCCTCTATATACTATTTCAATCATCTCCCTTACTTTACCCTGTACAAATAATACACTTTTATTCTACTAGTAGTTAAGAAATACTTAAATGATTTTGGGTTGCCTCCCAAATAGCGCCTTAGTTAACGTCGTCGCACGACGTAAGTCTACCTTCAGACCTCACTCTTAGGGTTAGCCATAGTATTACTAGGCAAACCCCCTTGTTGTCTTGGATTGAGATGAGACTAGATATGACCCATTTGGGTTTCTAACTGCTTGATCAAAATTGAATGAGAGGTGACAGTCTGGCTGAGGGTAGACACGTCTTCTTTCATGCCTTTCAGCATTTTATCTGACCCTTCAACTTTGTTTAGGATACGCGCGAGCATATCCTCGGATCTACCACCTTCCGAATCCTTGGGCTTCTGATGCTCATTGGGAGTCACATATTTATCCTTCTCCCCATCCTTCTAATTTGGATTATGGTCCCTCCATTCACGATCTCGATCCTTCCAGCTAACGTCTCTAACCCATCCTTGATTTCCACCCAGCCTTGGGTAATTTGAACAATAGCCTCCACCTTGGTTAGCTAGAAAATTTACTTTCTCGTCATACATGGCTTCAAACTTCATTTCCTCAGGATTTGCACCCTAGACTCCCACAGCATTGAAACCACGGGTACCAGCCCCCATGACATTTTTGGATAAAATGTCAAGCTGCGTCATGATCTTGGTCATATTTTGGTCTCTTTCATTATCTTTCTCAACCTGTTCTTTGGATAGCTGAAATGTGATCGGTGAGACCTAGTCTTCGCGGTTGTACCATCCCTTGTTGATGGTTGTCATGCCATTGAGAAGTTGAGTTGCTACTGCATATGGTTGTTGCACTAATCCTCCGGTCGAGAGTTGGTCAGCTACACCTTTGTTTACCGAGTCTAGACTCCGGTAAAAGTATTAGAGGAGCACATTATCAGGTAGACCATGGGTTGGGCATTGTAACACCAATTTCATAAACCAGAGCCAAGTTTCATGCAGAGGTTCTCCATTAAGACGCTTAAAGCTTTGGATGCTATCCCGAATACTCATCATCTTCGAGGGAGGAAAAAATTGCACATTAAATGCGGTGACCAACTCCTCCCACGAAGTGATTGAGTTACGTGGCAACTCAGCTAGCCACTTGCACACTTCCCCCATTAATGAGAAAGGAAATAGTCTTAATCGAACTGAATCTTGAGAGATGTTCTTGAATGAGAAAGGCCCGCACACATCTACGAAGTTTCAAAGATGCTCATGTGGGTCCTCATGAGCCAATCCACTGAAAAGTCCTTTTAGTTGCAAAAGTTGCAACATGGTACTTGTGATGTGGAACACCGCATTTCCCTCTGCTTGAGGTAGACGGATGGCTCCGACACCTCCCATGAGATGTGGATCATTCAAGTTGGGCTCTTGGATATCGTTGAGGTTACCAATGTCGTCCTGATAGCCCACTTGGCTCCCGTTACTGCCGTTAATACTCATACTTTCTGAAATGTTTTACACAATGAACAGAACAAAACTAAAAATTAAATTAGTAAACTACCACTAGTAAGAACAAAAACTGTATTAAACTAGAAATTCTGAAACAACACCACTCCCCGGCAACGGTGCCATTTTGATGTTTATCGTGACCAACGACACTAACCTACGGTATGAGTGTCTACGATCGTGGATAATATAGTAACCCAACTAAAGGTTGGGGTCATGTCCCAAGGGAGTGGTTTTGAGAATTAATAGAAAAATAAAGTTTAGCTCTAATTAGTCGTAGCTAAAGACATTAACGAGTAAAAACATAATAAATTAAAGGGGGTGACACGAAAGTGTCAAATATCAATAGGGTGTTTTGTCACTAGTAAAAACAACAAAAATAACAATAAAATCAAGTATGGGGAAAAGTTCTTGGGGTTTGACCGCAATACAAGTTGAGATAAATCATTGGGTACATTCTTTCGATAGGAATTTTGCAAGATAATAGTGACTAGGCTAAGCTTTCGATGGAAATAATTTACCTCTCGGGCAACTTACCCCGTTTCAAATGTGTTCCTCTCGGACACCCATTTACCACATGAAGGCCAGCATATGCCTTACCCCACTCACTCTCTCCAGCTGAGTGTTAGGATATAGGACTAGGGCTCACCCTCTCGGGCTGAACCTCATGTCGACCCACTCCTTAGGCCATCAGTCTAGTGGTCTTGGTTTCACGACCTCCCTCTCGAGAAAGTCAAAAACACATGGGTGGTTTTATATTTGCAACTACAAACCCATTAAATTAAACCACAACTACTAGGTTAAATCACTATTAAAATACATCTAACCTATCAATAAGTAAGACCGAAAAACAATATCAACATATATTTGTTAAATCACACCCCAAGATTGTAGTTTTTAGCCACACATTAAGAAATAATAAAATACACCTAAAATGATAATAAGATCAAATGGGTATAAGGAATTAAACCTTGATTTAAGCAAAGGAAGAAGAATGGAGAAGACCCACTTCCAACTTGGGGAAGATGAAATCCTTCTTTCTTCAAGTCTCCCACAAAACCCTCTCCAAACTTGAGAGAAAAATATCCTAAAAAGTACTATTCTATTCTGAAAATTATAATAATAATTTGACTCTCAAAAATTAATAAAGAGTTTAGTATTTATAGACTTCAAAAATTAGTGCTGGCGGATCAATCGGCGAGGTTAGTCGATGTCGCCGAATGACTCGGCGACTCGTCGTTCTTCTGTTGCATTATCGTTTCGTGCTTGCCTTCAGCATCTTCACGTTCTGGACCATTGGGAGGTATAGTACTACTTCGCGGAAAATTTCTGTGAAGCGCCGGCTGCTCCTTTCATCGCCTCTTTGTTCCTTCTCCTTCAAGGCTTCGCGTACTGGAACAAAGGGCAGAGTGCATTCCTTCGGCAAATCGCCAAGTGTGATTGGTGATGATCAGGCTTTAGCTTCTTCGTTCTTTTCAGCCTTTATGTTCCTTTTCGCGCCTAAGTGTCCATGCTTCCACTAAAACATCAAATACCTGAAACTTAAGAGTTTTCATTAGATATTGAGACAAAGTAAGCATATGATGGCACTATTTCTATCAAAATAAAGCCCTAAATGAGTCCAATTTGTGGACTCATCAGGTATATTGGTTTGTAGTAGAGCTTGAGGGACACTTAATCAAGAATTGTAAAATGATATCTTTACAAGATGATAGTGATATTTCTTGTATTTGGGTATTTGCTCAGACATCAAAATATCTTACTAGGTAAATTTGGGATACTTGCATAAAAAGGAATAAAAAAAGAGGACTCAATTTATGGGATATTACAGGGAATCTATGGTTGATTTCAGTCTCCCACTTCCTAGATACCCAACATATCCCACAAGTAGTGCTCCATCACAAACGCATGATCAGAGATATGATCGTTATATTTACTCTAGACCAGGTCAATTTCAGGCCATTCAGAGCACACAATTAATAAGGATTGGACCTGTATTACTATTGTTAACAAACTGGACACTATATGAATCAATGTTCGACTAGAAGTAGAGTGAGATGGCTCAGACTTTACGGTTAGCAGCAACTTCATCATCTTTAGTATGTCCCCATAGGCTAGGACTACATACTGTTGAATATATTGTTGGAGATGGGCCCAATCAATTTCTCACGATTTCAATTTTATTATATCAAAGTAAGGACCCTCTTCGGTCTTACAATGTTTACTCAATATTTTTGCACTCACACTCTAGCAACTCTCTCTTATCTCACTCACTTGTTGCTTGCTCTCTTGGTTTCATTTCACTTGTTTCCTTACTTGGTTACAAATTAAATGTACCACCTTTATTTACAGAAAGTGATGGAAGAATATAAGGAGATACATACTACAATCTTTTAGAATATTCCTAGCTATCTTTTTCTAGAACTGCCTTTTGTAGAATATTTCTAGGTTTTTTTTCGAATACCCATTCTAGAGATCTTCCTTCAATTCTCTACAACTCCGCAATATTCTAGATTTTTCTTAACTTATCTCAATCAATTATTACCAACATAATTAATATTCAAGACATTTCGAAGAAGAATCTAGAATATTGAAGAGTTGTAAGGTAAGAAAGTAAGATCTCTTGAATGAGTATTCTAGAGAGAAAAGTCTAGAAATGTTCTAGAATAGATAGTTCTAGAATTAGGTAGTTAGAAGAACATTCTAGATATAGTAGCAAAACCCATAGCTAGATTCTTCCATAAACACCTATAAATAGAGGTGATTCATTTGAGTTGTAACCAAACAAGTAAGAAAGCAAGAAAGGAAGTAAGCAATAGAGCAAACAACAAGTGAGTGAGAAATAAGAGATAGGTTCTAGAGTGTAAGTGCATGAAATATTGTGTGTAATAATTGTAAGATCTAAGTGACTCCTTACTTTTATATAATAAAATTCAAGTTGTAAAAAATCAATTGTGTCCGTCTCAAAAGAACATATGAGAAGAGCAAGGTAGAAACTCAAAGACGATCTTACAAACTATTGTCGGAGGCTACAAGTCAGGAAGCACTTTTAATGGCTGATTTTGCAAGTACTCTCAATAGTGTTTAGAATTTCAATGCAAGCAACTATGGATCATGGATCACGAGCATGTAATATTACTTTCTCAACCAGGAATTATGGGATATCATCAGTGAATCAGACATCACACCACTATCGAATCCTAAAGCAGCAAAAAAGGTTGAAGGTCAAAGAAGAAAAAGCAATGTATACTCTCACTATAACCATTGAGGATGAGTTCCTACAACGGATTAAGAATGCCAAGACACCCAAAGAAGCTTAGAAAACATTGGAAACGATTTTAACAAAGAAGAATGATGCGAGATTACAAAGGCTTGAAAATGATCTTTTTTCGATTTCTCAACGGAATATGACCATTAGCCAATGCTTCTCAAAGGTAAAAATTTTATGTAATGGAATATAAAAATTAGATCCAGAGAATGCAATCACGGAGAAAGAATGAGAAGAATCATTGTTCATGGTTTAAGGCCAGAGTACAAAGGTATAATTAAAGTAACATGAGGGTGGGCCTCAAAACAAACTCTATTGGAGTTGGAAAATATGTTGGCAAATGAAGAAGATTTGGAGATGTCATTATCAAGTCTCTCTATAAAAGATGAAGATAAGACGCTCTTCAACAAAAAACAAGTTTTTTAAAAAAAAAAAAAATGAAAGGAGAAGCTCACATCGAAGAGGGGGGGGGGGGGGGGGGACTTGAAGAATCAACATAAAAAAAGTGAGTGACATAACAAGGAGACTAACCAAAGATTCACCAAATGGCAAACAGAGAAGTGCTATAATTGTAAAAACAAATGACACTACACATAGATTGTTGGTATAAAAAAGTTTAAGGTAACTTAGCTACTTCTATGGAAAACAAGAAAAATGAAGAAGAAGCTTGGGATTTTGACACCTTTTATACAGTTGAAGAAAGCAATCAACTGGAGGAGCTTGTCACCTGTAACTCTTACAAAGAAAAGAGATTGCACTTTTAATTGTAAGTGAGAAACTAGTCAATTATTAACATGATTGGATCGTTGATTCGGGTTGTTCCAATCACATGAATGGTAATGAGAAAAAGCTCATCAACATGAGCGAACGTAAAGGCGGTCAAGTAGTGGTAACTGCAAGTAATTAAAAATGCCAATAACTTATATTGGAAAGAAAAATTTGTGTCTTATCACATCTCAAGACAAGTGGAACTTCAATACCATGGTTCAGGTATGAAAACGAACTTAGTATACGTATTGAAACTAGCAAAAAATTCTTGAAACTATGTCTTGTTTGGGTCAAATGACCTAAAAATATAACAAAACGTAAAAAGTTACAAGCACTCCTATCATGGAAGGGAGAAGATTCTAATCAATCTACATCATGTCAGTGGAGACAACTTATGTTGAGAAATCACGGAGTAGCGAAACAGTTGATCAATGGCATGCACATCTTGGGCACGTGAGCTCCAACAAACTAAAAATCATGATGCAATAGTCAAAATTAAAAGGTCTTCCCCAACTTGAGATTAGAGGAGAAATTATAGGTGTTGGATGTCAATATGGAAAATCACATCAACTTCCCTATAAAGAATTGAAGTATCAAGTGAAGGAGCCATTAGATCTTGTACACTCAAATGTGTTTGGACCAGTGAAGTACTCCTTCATCAGCAGTTACCGTTACATGGTAACATTCATTGATGACTTCTCAAGGTACGTGGGGATTTACTTCTTAAAGGGTTAATCTAAGGTATTTAAAAAGTTTAAAGAGTTCCAATATACTGGGAGAATGATATTAGAAGAAAAATCAAATGTCTCCATACAAACTATAGGTGAGAATACACGTCATGAGATTTCAATGACTATCTTAAACAGAAGATGATAGGACGACAATTAACTTTCCCAAATACAAAACAACGAAATAGAGTGGCTGAAAGAAAAATAGACATATGACAGAGATATGTAGAAGTATGTTGCATAGTATGAATGTGCTAGCAAGGTTTTGGGTAGAATGCATGAAGATTATTGTCCACATCACTAATAGGCAGCCACAGGAACGATTGAGATTCATCTTACCATTTGAGAAACTTAAAAACATGATTCCAACCGTAAGCCTCTTTTGAGTTTTTGGTTGACTGTTCTATGTGTTCTTGCCAAATTATCTCCGCAACAAGTTTGATAGGAAAGGTGCTTGTTGCAACTTTGTTAGATACGACAAACAAAGAAAAGGATGGCAGTATTGTGACCCTACAACAAATCGAACATTTGTGTCAGGAAATGTGGAATTTGATGAAGTGTCATCATGGTGGTCCGAAGAAGTCACATTACCAGATTCAATAGAATTGGCGCAAAAGCTACAACATAATCTTGAAGAAGAAGGACAATAAAGTAAGAAAGAATTATAACAAGAGGTATGTGAAAAACTAGAATCACAGACAAAAAAAAAAAGATATATTCAAGCATAGAAAATAAGAGCCCATGGAAAATTGAAACTCATAAAACCCCAACAGAGTTGCAAGAAGGAGTACAAGAAACTCCTCACTTACGAAGATCCACATAACTGAAACGCCCCAATAGTAACTATATAAATGCAGAATTGACTGAGGTTGACAGGGTCAAGAAACCTACCACCTTCAAAGAAGCTTCGAAGAGTAGTGAATGAATAAAGACAATGGAAGAGAAGATTTTAACCTTAACGCTAACAAAAACTTGGGAGTTATTGGCTTAACCTAAGGATGCTAAGCACATATCATGTAAGTGGGTATATAAGTTGAAAACACGTGTTGATGGTTCTATCGAGGGTACAAGGTACGGTTAGTAGCTCGGAGATTTTCACAAGAGTATAATTTTGACTATGATGAGACATTTAGTCTCGTGGAAAAAATTACTATAATTCATGTGTTACAAGCTCTGTCAACTAGTAAGTTTTGTACACAATGGCAAATGGATGCACAAAATGCTTTCCTTCACAGAGAGTTGGATCATGAAATATACATGGATCAGCCACAAGGTTTTGTGAATAAAGTCAATCATGATTATATGTGCAAATTTAAGAAAGTTTTTTTTATGGTTGAAGCAAGCCCCCCGAGCATGGTAACGAAAAATTGTTGAGTTCCATATCCAAAGTGTCTATCAAATGGCACCAGCAGATTCAAGCTTTTATATAAAAGATCGTGAAGAGAGGTTAGATATCATATTAGTCTATGCGGATGATTTAATCATCATAGGAGACAACTTTCATAGGATCTATCAAAGTAAAAGAAATTTGATGGTACTATTTCAAATGAAGGAGTTGGGCGAACTATAACACTTCCTTGGTCTTGAGGTTGAAAAGAAAGGATGGATTATTCCTTGGACAACAAAAGTAAGCAAGAGATCTATTCCAAAAATATAGAATGATGGGTTGCAAGACATCTTCTACACTGATGGAGCCCAACTTAAAACTATGTTCTCATGAAGGCAAAAACTTGGAGAAAGAGACATTTTATCTTCAACTTGTTGGTAGTCTTATCTACATAACATTGACCAGACCAGATATTGCCTTCGCGGTTAGAGTAGTTAGAAGATTTATGCAGAAACCAAAGAAACCTCGCTTGGAAGCAACTAGGAATATATTACGGCATGTGAAAGTAACTATTTACTATGGACTCTTTTGGATCATCTACAATATCATGGTGCGGCAAAAGACAACCAATTATTTCACTTTCAACTATGGAAGCAGAAAATTGAGCAGGAACAATGGCAGCACAAGATAGCACGTAGCTAAATCAACTCATGAAAGACTTGTATCAACCACCAAAATATATCGTACCACTATATTGTGACAACTTATTAGCAATTCATTTGGCTGAAAATCTTGTATTTAACGTGATGAGTGGTAGATTTAGAGCCCGTTTGGATTGGCTTAAAAAAGTATCTTTTAAGTAAAAAATAAACTGAAATGACTTTTAAGTCAGAAAATAAAAAGTAGGGGGAGACCTGCTTTTGGTTTTTGACTTATTTTAATTCATTTTTTACCTTGACATACACTTCCTAACTTATTTTAAGTCATTTTTGACTTATTCTAATTTATTTTTTATATTTTCCAAACACTTTTAAAAGTAAAAAACTGACCCAAAAGTAGGCTTAACCAACTTTTAAGACAATCTACACACCCTCTTACACTCATTTGATGACTATTTAGTTCAACAATTAGTGTCCTCAATGCCTATTTATGTCCTATTCTATTATATTTTAATTATTTGCAGCTATGAAGGCTAACGGACAAGGCAAGAATAAATGCTTCAAAGATGGCCAAAAACATGAAGAGAAGTGTAAAATCCACATTGTTGATTGCCTAACAAGAAGGGCAGATCGCTCAACTGACACGACCTAGCCCAAATTGGCAGTGCTCAACACTTGAATTAATTAAGACATGTCGACAAAATTAAAGAGGAACAACGACTCACCGAACACAGAAGGAGAACTTGCTAACCATAACTGAAGGAAAAAGGACTTGGAAGAAAATTAAAGGCTTAAAGAGTGAACAAACGTGGCACTTGGTAATCTATCGAATGTGAAAGACAAACTCAAGTGAGCTCGTCGACTAATGTTCAAACACCTAAAGCCTAAATCAAGAGAAAGGTGTGCTAAGAAGAAAATGGTTATCCATC
Source organism: Solanum verrucosum (assembly GCF_900185275.1). Lineage (NCBI taxonomy): Eukaryota > Viridiplantae > Streptophyta > Magnoliopsida > Solanales > Solanaceae > Solanum > Solanum verrucosum. The sequence continues at coordinate 2,043,255 of NW_026019974.1, forward strand.
GAATTATCTAGGAAAGCCTGACAAACGTCTCCGAACGAATCACGTAGTGAATTTGGGGTGAACTTTAGAAAACTGTAAATAGCCCAAATGAGAGAGAAAGAAGGGTCCAAAAATTACTTTCTAGAGACTAGTCTTATTATTCTCTATAGAGTTTGAGTGAAATCACTTTACCTTTTTAAGAACATCTTTAGTTTGTGGTTTTAACTTTTTCACTCTTGAATTTGACAAATTGAGATTGTAATCAAATTAGGTGTTGAATATAATTGCTTAATTTCATCACATCCATGGCTGCTTTCATGATATGTATAATTTCTTTACTTTTTTTACGAATGGATAAAAACCCCAAATTTAGGGGTGTGATTATGGGATTGGGTGTTGATTTAACGTAGTGAGTATTATGTTGTGCTCTGTTTTATGTCTATTCATTCATGAATTTAGGCTAATCAGCATCGGGTTAACCAATGGTTTAAGGTTGCAAACTTAATCCTATTATTGATCTTTGATTGTTGCTCGAAAGAGATTGATTGGAGTGGGTAATTAGTCTAATGCTTGTAATTTAGGTTTGATATCTATGATTTGCTTGAAAGAAAATAATGGGTCAGATCTATTTGCACAAATATGCTTGAAAAAAGTGATTATGTAAGGTAGGGGGTGTTTTGTAATTCACGTTGATGAAACCGAAAGGAGATTCTGTGAAATGATATTATGAGATCGAAAAACGTAAAGTTTCATTGATGATGACCCACCCAATCCATGTTTGTTTATCACTATTGAGCACCACAATTACCCTTATGTGACATTGATTTCAATATCCGTAGCCCTAGATTTATTTTTACATTGTTGAAATTCATAATATTTTAGTTCATTCTTGACTTCTGATAATAAAATCACTTTATATAAATTTGGTGGAATCATTCACTGCTCTTCTAATTGCTATAAATGAATGAGTTGACCATCGAAAGTTCCTAATTGAATTCATTACCTTAAACCATTTTCTGTGGGATTCGATCCCAACTCTTAGTTGGGTATTTTTATTGACAGTGATCGCTCATTTTCTTAATTGTTTTGGAGGATAGTTTGAGTGTAATCATCGAACTTGGACGTAGCATTTGGAAGTAAAACATCATTTTCTTTGAGAAAAAATACTTCAAGGTGAAATAGAAATGAAACAAATCAAGACAGACGAGCAAGTAGCATACATATTCACAAAGAGCCTAGACAACATAAAGATACTAAGATTTCGAGAATCACTTGGAACGATTAAAAGAGAAAATAAAGTTGGTGCTGAGAGGGAGTGTTAAGAATTCATCCCCAACATAGTTAATATCCAAGACATTTAAAAGAAAAATTTAGAATATTCAAGAGTTGTAAAGAAATAAAGAAATGTCTCTACAATGAATATTCTAGAGAGAAAAAGTCTAGAAATGTTCTAGAAAAGGTAGTTCTATAATTATGTAGTTAGAAGAACATTCTAGAATATAGTAGCAAAAACCTTAGCTAGATTCTTCCATCACCACCTATAAATTGAGGTGGTTCATTTGAGTTGTAACCAACCTAGTAAGAAATTAAGAGAGAGCAAACAATAAGTGAATGAGAAATAAGATAGAGTTGCTAGAGTGTGGGCGGAAGAAATATTGTGTGCAAGAAATTTAAGACCGAAGTGGGTCCTTACTTTGATATAATAAAATTTAAGTTGTGAGAAATCGATTGGGTCTTTCTCCAAATAATATATTCAACAAATACTAATCCCAACCATGGTAAATAGGATGGAGGAGAGGCATAAAGTTCCGGGGGTTTTCCAAACCACTTTTATGCACTAGTCGACCGATAGGACATGGAGGTATTTGCTGATTTTGTTACTATATTTTGTCATGATGTTTATGATTTGATAGACCTTAATTTCACATTTTCATGCATTAATCTGCTTGTCACTGGCAATTTTTATATGAGACTTGATTTATTATCCAATCCAACTAAAATATCCACGCAATTGGTGATTCTATTGTACCACATTGTTCTTAGCGGGGTTGTACAATGTCAATTAACGATTACCCCAACTTAAATGATTTGATTGAGTTAGTTATGTTTGATTTTAATTTTATCATGGGCATGTATTTATTAGCTGCATGTTATGCTAGTATCGATTGTCACGTGAAGTTAGTCAAATTCCACTCTTTCAAGCGAACCAATCCAAATAGAAAGGTAATGCAGGTATGCCAAAAGGTAACTTCATTTCATTTAATGCCCAAAATATTATTGTTAAATGATGTATCTACCATCTAGTTCATGTCAGGGATACATATAGGGAGCCTATGACTTTTACTTAGTTTCTATAACGAATAAATGTTCCAGCAGTATTTTCTGATGAGCTTCTATGAATCTTGTCTGAAAAGGAAATTGATTTTATTATTGACTTGCTTCTGATACTTAGCATATATCTTTGGATGACAATGGGGTTGGAGTGGGTGAGGGATGGGTTTGAACCATAGACAAGGCGGGAGCAGGTTTGTATTTATGTGGTTGCAGGGCGGAGCGCGACTGGGCGGGTTAGGTTATAATATTTTTTTAGAAATTTTATGTGGGGAAGGGCAGTTTCGGGTTATAAAATTGATAAGTTTAAATTAAACCATTTTATTTCAATCAAAAACAATTTTTTCTCCTTTCTCTTTCTGTACCATGTGTTTTTTTCTTCTTATAAAAAGTTATTACATTTAAATTATTTTTTCTCCCTTGAGATTTTCTTCAATAAAGTATAATAACTGTAATTATTGTAGCATGCCTCTTTAGTTATTTTCTTTGTAACAAATTATAGTAAGATTTTTTTAATTTTAAGAAAGTAAAATTAAAATACAACTCTTTTTTGTATTCATCAAAAAATTATTTTGCATGTTTTTCGACATTATATCAAAATTAGAATAATTTATTTTTAAAACTTGATTTGGATTAACTATAAAAATGTTTTAATATCACGTGTCTGTTCATTTTATAATTTAATTGAAGGCTTAAAAAAATAAATAAGGAGGGAAAAAAGTTGGCAAATGATAATAATATGGGGTGATTTCATGCGGCCCCTGTTGGGCAGGTTCAAATCCTTGTGGATTTTTCCCATAGCCGCCCCACCTCGCCTAGTTTGCCTTCCCTACCTATATATATGTATTCCTTCTTACATAATGACTCCTACATAACGAAGGGAATTAAAGGAACAATTGAAAGATTTGATTATTAAAGGCTTTATCAGGCCAAGTACATCACCGTAGGTTTCATCAGTATTATTTGTCCATAAGAAAGACAGATTTTTGGGGATGTGTATCAACTACGTACAGTTGAATGAGATCACAATCAAGAACAAGCATTTACTCCCACTACAAGAAACAGTGTTTATTGTAGCGCAAAATGTCACCACAAAAGGTCATAAAGTCGCCACTAATGGTATATAGTAGCGACTACTTCCCCGTTGGTAGTACTTCCATAACAAAAGGTTTTTTGTGACGACAAATGAAAGTCGGTACTATAAAAGAGTATTTGTGGCGACAAAAAGCGTCACAATATGTAAATAACTATGCCACCAAAACCAAAGTTACAATACACATATTTGGCCTAGTCACCACTAAATAACAATTTTTAGTGGCAACTTTGCTGCCACAAAAACCTATAATGATCTGTGGCGAGTTATTGTCGCCTCTAAAACAAAACGTTCAGTGGCAACTTTGCTGCCACAAAACTGATAAATTATCTTGCGAGCTGATCATGTCTCCTCTAAATAAAGGTATTTAGTAGTGACTCCTCCCGCTACAAAAATATATTAACTATCAGTGGAAACCCTTTTTCCGTTGCAAAAGGCTACTTTTAATAGCAACGTAAGTCGCCACAAAAACTACTATAACATTTGCTGCAACATTTATTTCATTACTAAATATTTACCACTAATCAACAATAGTAACAATAAAAACTATAAATCAGATTCTCTAAATTTAATATATAGCTATTAAGAACATCTAAACTATTTCACAAAATGAAAATATTATAAATACAAAAAATTCAACTACATAATAGTACTTCCATTAATGTTGTATCCATATACATACATGTGATCAAAATAAAAAAAATATTTCAATTGTATATACATATACATATGGTCAAAAAGTAAAAACTTCTAGTGTAGGCCTTCAAACTTCTTTTAGATTGGCCCCATTGTTTAAGAAACTTGTCCCTGTAATTAGAAAAAACACAATCACTTTCTAATTCAAATAATAGAAGAGGTTATATAGATCACATAAGAAAAGATAAGTGTCTTATTTTGCATATTTCATTCTCCCAGAATTTCCAGCAACATTGAAAGACGGGTTCCTAAGTCTAATGCATTTAATGAAAAAATTGAACAACCTCAAGTAAAGTCTCTATATCCTCCCAAACAAGATCAGATTGTTGAACCTGTTCCTTTTACATTAGTACAGACTTATGTTGATCGTCTTAGATATAATCAGGCTAAGAGTGATGTCCCTATATCCCTAACTATTGCTTTTACTGTAAACATCAAGGTCATTTAGATCATGATTGTACGATAAAACAAAGAGATGAAGACCATAAAAAAGAAAGGAAATAGAAAATGGAAAAGCCAAAAACAAAAAAAGAATTTGACACCATTCCTCAGCAGTCACAGGTACAGAAAGAACCAGGTCAAAAGGAGGCTAATAAGAATAGATAGCAGACCTAGACACAGGAGGAAAGCAGTAGGAGGATCACTAGTAAACACAAAGAAAAAAGAACACTAACCAGCAGCAAGCACCAAAGAGTCTCACTAAGCAAGCTGATCAACAACATACTTCACAGGCACGTATAATCTCTATTCCTACACACAATCCATATACTGATCTAGATGTCCAGGAACACACACAAAGTGTGCAGGAACTAACCAAGGGCAAGGGAAACACAATTGCTAGCAACACTAAAGCTATTACAAAAATGAGTATGCAACAACAGGAACAAGGAGAAAAGCAAACTAATGTGGCAAAGAAATCGGGAAAGGAGATTACTGCAACTCCACCACAGGTTGATCCTCAAGTTACAGTAAATAAAAAAGGCAATCAAACAAAGGCAGTGCATAAACAATAGTTCATTGCTTGCAACAGCTGGAATCAATCCACGTTTCTCAAAATAACAGGACAACAAGTAAATTTAGTTCAACTACGACACAATATGAAAAAAAAGCTAGCATGTAACAAGGCATTAGCAAACAAAGAAAATATTCCTGTATTTTCAAACTTCCACCCGAAGATTAAGTCGTATTTATGTCAATGATTTCATCGAACTCTTTGTATACATTATTCACAGTCAGATTTAAATAAATAAGCCAATAACTATAATAAGTAAGAAAGAAGAACTGTCAAAGAAATAAACAGAATTGTTAAGAAGAAAAAGATAAAGTACATGTTGCATCCTAGTCATGATAGCGGTCATTTGTTCTTGGAACATTTTGTCAACTTCACCTTGCATGTGTTCACGCTCCTCTTCCAATTTTTTTGCATATCTTCTTCCATACTCCTTTTTAAATCTTCCACCATGTCTTCACGTTCTTCTTGTAGCTTTCGTTCCATATAAGCTTGCATCTCTTGACGCATACTTTCCATTGTTGAAGACACACTAGCCTCTATGTATGCCTGTTGTATTTGAGCTTTTTTAGGAGACTTTTTCCCATATCCTTTTACATGAGCATAGCCTTATCTCTCACCGAGAACTGAGGATAAAATCTCATCCCTAGTCATGGGATTTTCGATCTCTTCTCATTGTTGTTCAACAAGAAGTTGTTCGAGCTGGCTCTATAATAATATGTACCAGTTACATCAAAACATAATGGACATATTGAAACTAACATGTAGTAAGTCAGTAAGATAGTAAGGGAATGATATTAGAAAATTACATGAAACTATTGGGATTGTGGATCCAACCATACACGTTCTCCGCTAGCACTTTTACGTGTGTGTTGGATCTCACATACTTTATCTAGTGAGTCTTTTTCTCCCGATAGTGGATCTCTCTGCAATATAATTCAATAAGGAAAACACACAAGAACACGTATATGTAGTAATAGGAGAAAAATGTATTTTCATCGTAGATTCCTCTACTTTTGCAAATGATCTTGTACCACAAGAATGCTTAGTTATTTGTTTTTCTCTATTGTTTTTGTTTCTTTCACTGATAACATGCAATAGATCAGAATATATTTATTCAAAGAGAAAACGAGCATTCGACCACACTAGGTATTTTCTAAATCCAATAACTCTTGTTATTAATTAAATTACCTTGAATTTCTCACTGCCAAAATACTTAACTAGGTATTTCCAGTCCTCCAACTCAACATCCTCAGGAAGATTAGACAATTTGTCTTCATCCGTACTATAGGCACAATAGTGATTATGTAATCGAGCTTCCCAAGCTCTAAAGAGTCTTTGCATAGTGCTTATCCCAAAGCCTTGTAACTTATGTGCTCGCAGCCCACCAGAAACTTCAAATTTGTCCTGAACAAATTGTAACATTAAATTTGATAATTCAAGTAATATAAAATAAATACAACTTTGGAAGTGATTTATTACATTGACCTTATACCACATTGCTTCTCCATGTTTTGAAACAATATTCTGCCAATTTCCATCTTGAAATGAGATATTGCTCCTCATGATCAAGCCTGCGTAATTAACAATATATCTAGCCCCAGAACCCATAGCTCTATCAATATCATCTGGAATGATTACTTTGATTTTTCCTCCATACTTAGTTTTAATATCAACAGATTTAGATTTATATTTCCCTCTTCCTCTCTTTCTATTGATGCGAGAAACTGCAAAGAATAAATTATAAGTAAGAGAAACGTATCAGTGAATATTCATTATATTGCTTCATAATGTATACTAGTTTTCATAGTTACTTCACCAGTATAAACGAGTGACCCCAAATTGTTGTCATAAAGGGTTTTGAGTCTTTTGAATTTTTTTTAAAAAGTTAACACAACAAATAACACTCAATCATTATATAGATAAGAACATTTAACAAACTCGGTTTTCTACTAGAGATTCATCGTTGTAAGATTGTTACGCACGTAAACAAGAATGAAGCAATAACTAGCTCTACATTCCCGGTCAAAACTGATATACACTCGTATTACTGCACCTAATATACTTGCAAAAAAAATAAGTATCACAGAAAAACCAAAATCAACATCATGCAGTCAACTGTGTTGAACTAATTGCACTCATCATGTGCTGAAGTTGCTTGATACTAAGCAATTGAATCTATCTACTAGGGAGGTACGTGAACTAACCTACACCAATTTAAACCTCTAGGGAGGGACGAATACTTTCTTCTAGATTTCTTGATGATTGTGTCCCTGGAGATGTTCTTTGGAGAGGATCACTTGATATTTGTTCCGCCTGTAGACGTCCTTGACTTGGGTTAGATGTCTATCCTATCTCCAATGATACTTCAGCAACTCTTATTTGTTGTATTGGTGGCTGAGATGTAATAGCAAAACATTCACGTTCTCGAAATTTTCCACGTCCACCTTCTGCACCATCTCTTCCACTATTACCTTTACCTCATCCACGTCCTCGACCAGTTTCTTTCATTTCCTGGATCATTAGATATAAAAAGAGAAGTATCAGAATCAGAAATTAAAGCTTATTATATCTACCTGCCAAGGAAAATATCGATTCATAAAGCAGAGTATTATGTTAAACAAGTAAAAAATGTGGGACACTTTACTAACAAGTACTATTGTTTCATTGATGGAAATGTAAAGCATTGATTCTACTTAAAACGTTGATTCTATTTACAAAGTTAAAGCTACAAATGTCATGAATTAATTTCATGTCAGCCCAATAAGAACAAAATATAGAGAACTTATCAAAACAAGAGTTAAACATCTGTTTCAGTAGTCTTTGTTTCTCAATCATTAAAAGTATTCATCACTATCTTCTCCATCATCATCATATAGTAACTCTTCTTTGGTTTCTTGACTCCCAGATACATCTGTGTGATTGTCATTAATGAAATTATCTTCCTCATTTTCTTGATCATTGGTACGCAAATAGTTTGTGGTTCAACATCATCCCTGTATAAAGACACATGACTATCAGGTTCATGGTCATTGGGAAACAAAATACTACATTCCACTTCCTCTTGTTTATAAGCTTCTTCATTCATTACTGCTTCTTCAACTTCAGGTATTAAAAAGATCCGAGGATTTGTCTTTACAACAACGAGCCAATCTTTGTCAACCATGTCTTTCAAATAGAAGACTTGTTTAGATTGAGATGCCAACACAGATGGCTCATTTGTATTTAAGGCACAATGAGTATTCACACTTGTAAAACCATATTTGTCAATCTTATATCCTCTTCCTAGGCGAGCCAAATCCCACCAGTGACACTTGAATAGATGAACTTTTCTATTTCCAACGTAGCGTAACTCGTAAATGTCCTCTAATACACCATAATACTCCTTATTAGAGTCTGAATCATCTCCTCTCACAACAAATCGATTGTTCTATATTTTTCTCACAAGCTCTTTTGTTTGGAACCTAAATCCATTCACCATAAATATTGAATATCGATGCACCAATGGTTCTGGACCTACAACTAAGCTTATGAGCTCATCAGTTGCACGTCCTTGTGAAGCTAGTACAAATATCTACAAAAAAATAAGACTTGTTCATACTTAGATGTCAACAATAATGGTTAATTAAGTGTGGTTCATAAATTCTTACACGTGCACGAAACCAATCAATAAAATCATTATTCAGCATTCCATGAGGTCTCGTTGAACCTTGTATTTCAATCTCTCTCATTATTCCCTATATTTTGTGTTAGTTAAGGTTAATTAAAATATCTTGATGTGAAATTAAATCTGAATTAATAAGAAACTTACTCTATGAAAGGTGAAACCTCTTCACAATTTTGAAGAATATACAAACCTGCTTGGTTGATTAATCATGGGGTAGTTTCTTTCCATCAGAAGACCCCTTTGTTTGCCCACTTTTTTTAAATATAGACATCTCACCGTTTGATTCAAATCCATCATCATTTCTTGCTGGTTTATTGAACTTAGTTGAGATACTCTTAAAATAGTGTGAGAAAAATGTAATGCCTTCATTTGCGTCATAACCTTCAGTAATTGCACCTTCTAGATGACCAGGATTGCGAAGATTTGATTTAAGTTTTTGCAAATACCTATAAATAGATTTCCAATTTATAAAATATGACATTTAAAACATATTGTCATCGAAATTACAGAATGATATGCTACCTCTCAATAGAGTACATATCCCGATATTGAACTGGTCCACCAAGTTTTGCCTCTCTGGCCAAGTGTATCGGTAAATGAATCATGATATAAAAAAATACAGGATGAAAAACCATTTGAAGTTTACACAATATGATTGGAATTTCGGCCTCAAGGATATCAAGATCTTCAATTGTCAAGCACTTCGAGTATAGATTCTTGAAAAATTTGCCTAAGGCTATAATTGGTTCACACACTTCCTTAGGCAGTAAACCATGTATAGCAACTGGTAAAATGTCTTGCAATAATACATAATGATCATGAGACTTCAATCCATCTATATTTTTCTCAAGTACATTAACACATCTTGAAATATTTGATGAAAAGGCATCTGGAACCTTCAAATTAGCTAAGAAATCACATAGCTTGAACTTCTCATCAGGGGACAATGCATAGTATGATACCGGTAACAAAATTTTATATCCATCCTCAATTGGATGCAACCCTTGCCTAATACCAAGGTCCACCAAATCATATCTACTTTTCAATATGTCTTTTGTCTTTCCAACAATACTCATCACAGTTGATAAAATGTTGTTACACAAATTTCTTTCTATGTGCATCACATCTAGGTTATGTCTTAACCTAAGACTCTTCCAGTAAGGCAAATGAAAAAAGATACTTTTGTTCCTCCAGTTATAAGCATTAGCAGAAACATTACGCTTTCTCTTTTGTCCTTTACCAAAACTCACATTGCCCAAATTTTGTAACTATATAAGTGCTTCATCACCTGTTAAAAGGCTAGGTGCGACACCCATTTCCACTTTCCCATCAAATAACACCCTATTTCTACGCCATGGATGATTTGTGGGAAAGAAGCGACGATGACCCATATAACACAACCTGTTACGTAAGGAAATCGATTGTGTATCTTTATGGCAACAAGGGCATGCAAGCTTTCCTTTGGTTGACCATCCAGAAAGGTCCCCATATGTTGGAAAGTCATTAATCGTCCACATGAGAGCCACACGTATAAGAAAATTAGATTTTGAGTGTGCATCATAAGTCTCCACCCCATCCCATAATTCTTTTAACTCTTCAATCATTGGTTGTAAGTATACATCAATATCATTGCCAGGAGACTTAGGGCCTGGAATAAGAAGTGTCATCATGAAATATGAACTCTTCATGCAATCCCATGGTGGAAAATTATATGTAACTAGAATAACAGGCCAAATGCTATGATTGGTACTCATATTTCCATAAGGTTGGAATCTGTCGCTTGTTAAACCTAATCGGACATTTCTTAATTCATCTGAAAAAGTAGGATGATGCTTATTGAAAAGATTTCCATTCAATTGAGTCAGACGGATGTCGCCTGACACCATCATCAATTTTTTCTTCCTGTGCCACCTCATTTTCTTTGAAGTCTCTTTTGCCATGTATAGTCTTTGAAGCCTTGGTTTGATAGGAAAATGTCGCAATACCTTATGAGCTACATTCTTGCCTTTGTGTTCCTGTGACTTCCATCTAGACTTATCACACTTGGGACATGATTGGGCATATGCATAATCGCGCCAATATAAAATAAAATCATTCTGACATGCATCTATTTTGGTATACCCCAAGCCTAGGTCACGAAGGACTTTCTTTGCTTCATAGAAAGAGGTAGGCATAAATGACCCATCGGAAAGAACTTCTTTAAAGAAGATTAATAAGTCATCCATCGATTTGTTGCTCCAATGATTAAGACACTTCAAGTTAAGTAATTTAACAACAAAAGACAACTTTGAGACTTTTGTGCAACAGGATAAAGTTCTGTCTTAGCATCTTTTAACAGTTCGTAGAACTTTGTTGCATGGATATTTGGCTCTTCATTACCCTCTGAAGAATTCGTATTATTCTCCACATTTGTATATCCACAAACATCGTGAATCATTCCAGTAATGTCATCATCTTCATTGCTATCATCCTCTACTTCATCTCTATGTGTGACATTAGAATTTTCAACTCTAGATAACAATTCTCCATGCAAATCCCACACTTAATAAGAATCCCAGAAGCCCTCTTTTAATAAGTCTCCTCTTACATCATTTTCTAGGTTGAACACTGTATTCATACACCCTTTACAAGGACATCGAATCATAGTGTTCACCCCGGGTTGACTAAATGCCCAATTAAGTAAACCTTCCACTCCATCTCTATACCTTTGATCAACTCTATTCCTAATATTTAACCAACTTTTATCCATTCTTACTTTTAAGAAAAAAAGCAATTAATTAATTAATTCAATTGAGGACCCATCTGGGAATCTGTTCGACTCTTACTGCACAAAAATGAAGATCCAAAAGAATAAACAACAATTCAAAGTACCAATTTATGTTTAGAAAAAAGCTTATTTTCAGTGAAATATATCTATAAAAATCATGAATTGCGTACAAGAATTATATTTATGTCATAATTTAGCGTAAAAGAAAAAATAACTAGAAAAGAAAATTGCGAGATCGTGAGTGGCAGAGAAATCTGGATAAATAAAGTAAAAAATATCAATAATTAGGCTATGACTAGAATTGAAAATTGAATGAGTAGTGATCTTGCTATGGTGTACCTAATGTTGAAAATCAAAGAACACACAAATATCAATGTTTTCTAGAAAGATGTAGACCACAATCTGGCCAAGATTGATTGGAAAATGACCTGAAAAATCCAGCAAAACAAACAAGGAACATAAGTTGTGAGGATATTAAAAGAAAGTAAGTAGTTAAAAGTAACAATACAACATAAATATCAAGAATTTGAATCTAAACGGGGTCTAGTGGATTTAAGATAGTGAAAAACATCATTTACGATGTCCCCAAGCTACTCTCCACTAAATGTACAAAATTCCACAAGAAATCGCCAAGGAAATCTCTCTCCAACTTCCACAATAAAAAAATGAAATAAAGAAGAACACAGTGACGTGATTGTTGTTATTGTCGTTATGGCAAAGTAGAAAATGGGTCACCAATGTGAGGATAAAAGTGTTGACTGACTCTGCAGGTGAGGTAATAACTTCTCAGCTATTGTCACTAGTGTGTATGCAAAGAATGAGCAAAGTCAAAGAGAGCTCGTGGCAAACTTTACAGACTATAGGTGCTTCTATACAAGTACCATGAATTCTTAGTAGACTTTAAAAATGTCATGTATGTCAATGAAAGGATTGGTCAACCTGTAACAGTTGTTGAGGTGCAAGGGTTCAAGGAAATACTAAACCAGTTACAACTCACTCTTCTGAAGGCACATGGATGTTTTTTCACTTGGAGCAATAAATAACACTACAAAGAATTCATGGTCACCAATGCGAGTATAAAAAGGTTACGAATAGTACTCCTGATGTTCAATCTTATGGATCTGTTTATCTGGTAACTTAAGATTGCAAAAGGGTAGGCTTAATTTAGCAGAGAGTACATTTATGTGTCATGAATCTATGTGTTTGGTGAATGCAAACAAATATCATATGCAAAAAAGTATTTCCATTTGTTGCAAGGAACATGTTCTTTTTTCATCATCACATGCTAGTCTAGGAATAGGTTCTGAATTTACCCATGATTTTAGAGTTTTGAATTTGAATAGCGTCAACGTCAACATTTTGTTTGACGAATTTCAAGAAAATCAGACACACTCATAATGCTTCTTTTTTACTGCAGCTATATCATAATCAACATGTTCATCGCAAACAACTCTTAAATTTCAACCAAATATTGTCCAAACGCCTGCATGATATTTTAAGTAAGCTGTAATATAGATTTACAATGAATTTTAGAAGCCATACAACAAATGAACACTCACATTAATACAAAAAAAAAATCCTAATATTCTCATGTAAGAGAAGATAGATTCCCCTCAATTTTGAAACAGAGAAGCCCCTTGGCCCTAGCAATTTGTTTTACACATATACAACTAGTATTACAGACTTTGGATCCATAGGCGAAGTTGTAGTTGCGACCACGACTTCACAGGGTCGAGGCTTGGTGACCTGGTCACCTTCGTATGTGCAACCACTTCTTTATAGGATCGAGCCTTGGTTCCGCAAGAGCAGCTGCACCAGAAGGTGTTGCAGCAGCTCTTGTGATTCAAATCCCAAGTTTCAATCGAACCTCCGGAAATAATTCGGGGTCCCACCAACGTAAACCAAATATGTTACCCAAGTAGAAACAAAATTCTGGACTTAATGTAACTTACAAAACTTTCAGGGGAGGTCGTCTCGACAAAAGTAGGTCTCACACCCAAGGCTCCATTTTAACTATAAGTAAGAAGATATCTTGAAAAGAATTTGAAAGCCTTGAGACCCAAACAAAGGTAATTCTAGACAAAACTCAACATTCCAGAACTAACAAAACCATTAGAACTTCATTTCAAGGCCATTTACTAAAGTTACATACAGGCAAATTTAGCCGGCCATGGACTCATACTCTTAAGTCATTTGTATTTGTATTTCACTTTAGTTAATCTAATCCAGTAAGATCAAGCGCTCAGCATATTGAGTTGTCCAAACACGAGGATGTACGATGGATTTCTTTATGGTAGAGCCATTTATTAACCAACAAGAACTCCAATTAAGAAAAATATTATAGTTCAGCTGAAATAATAACAGTTCAAGAGCTTCAGTAAAACAAATCACCAACAAGCTTTTATGTCTGGGAAAAGATTACAAACTCTTGAAACTTTTTAGAAGGTTTCAAACAAATTAACATATATATACAGAAATCGAGTTCTATTGAAATAATAACAACACACTTAGAACTACAATTTTCTTTTAAAACAACAATTTTTGTACATTTTTTGACATCAATATGAATATGCAGTTACTTAACATCTACAGATCTTGAATTTCAAAAAAAAAAATCTTCAATAAACCCAAAGAAAGAGATAGCTCAAAAACAATAGTGAAGATTCAAAATCGACAAAATATGAAAAATAAATAGAGAGTTAACAAGAGTGGCACCTTACAAGCCTTTGAACAACTTCAAAACTTCGAAAACATCAAAATCTTGCAGTGATTATCAAACATCAAACGTTTCTTCTTAAAACCTTCCAGCAACTTCTTATTTCTGTAGATTTTTGAGAACCTTTTGCCTTAAAACTTCAAAAAACTTCAATCTGCTACAGATTTATGAATGAGTTAAAGAAATAGAAGTAAGATTAGGGGAAAAAAATACCATCTGAAAGAAATTTGAGCACTTACCTAAATGAGAAGCGATTTAACAGATTTGAGAGTGACAATTTGAAGAATCCCTTAGAAAAGTTGAGCTAATGGAGAGAAATGAAGTTGAAATTTGAGAAGAGGAGTGTTTGGAGAGAAAAGTTGTGTGTGTAATTTTTTATCATATATTTTCATTTGTTTTCTTTTAACTTTTTATGTTAAATTAATAAATTGACTTATTAGGAGCGGTCATGTCGCCATAAATTTTATTTAGATGCGACAAATTAGATGTTGCCACCGAAGACTATGGAGCCAAAATTTTGGTATTAGCGGGAACAAATAATTGAGAATTAGCAACGACTATTAGCGGCAAGTTAACATAGCTCGCCACTAAATGTTTATCTACTGCGACGCCTTCATATGTCACCAATGGATATATAACTTTTGTAGCAACAAATAGGTTTGCCGCTAAATATTGCCACAAAAAAACCTGTTTCTTATAGTGTAGGTTTGGGGTTTGTAATGGGTTTTTAACGTATCAGGTTTCTTAAGGTTTAGAGTTTCTAATACTTTAGGGTATAGAAAAAAGAATTTCTTATAGTTTCTTAAGGTTTGGGGTTTAGAATTTCTTAGGGTTTAGGGTTTTTTTTTTAGTTTTTTTTGGTTTAGGGTTTAGGACTTAGGCCCTATGGTTTATAGTTTAGGGTTTAGGATTTCTTTGGGTTTAGGGTTTCTTAGGGTTTAGGGTTTTTAAAAGATTCTTAGGGTTTAGGGTTTAGAGTTTCTTAAGGTTTCATAGGGTTTAGAGTTTCTTAAGGTTTCATAGGGTTAAGAGTTATAGGACTTAGGGTTTCTTAGGGTTTAGAGGACTTAGGGTTTCTTAGGGTTTAGAGTATAGGGTTTCTTAGGGTTTAGGGTTTAGTGTTTTGGGTTTTGGGTTTTGGGTTTATGGCTTAGGTTTTTTTTTTAGGTTATTTGAAGGTTTTTTTAGGGATTTTTAGATTTGGGGTTATTATTGTTTTTAGGGCTCCTTAGGGTTTAGGGCATCTTAGGGTTTACGGTTCAGTGTTTCTTAGGGTTTACGATTTCTTAGGTTTACTTAGGGTTTAGGGTTTCTTCTTAGGGATTGGGTTTCTTAGGGTTTAGGGTTTTTAGTGTTTTTTTATGGTTAAGGGTTTGAGATTATTTTTTTGGGTTTAGGGTTTAGGCTTTTCTTATTGTTTTTAGGTTTAACTGTTTTTAAAGGTTCTTTAGGCTTACTGTTTTTAGGTGTTTTTTATGTTTTTTATGGTTTTATAGGGCTTAGAATTTCTTAGAGTTTAGGGTTTCTTAGGGATTTATTAAGCTTTAATGTTTAGGGTTTCTTAGGGTTTAGGTTTTTTTAGGGTTTAGGGTTTAGGGTTTAGAGTTTCTATGATTTTTAAGGGATTTAAGGTTAAGGGGTTTTAAAGGTTTTTTTTATTGTTTTTAGGGGTTTTAAAGTTTTTTATTTTTATAGGTTTTTTGTAGAGTTCTTAGGGCTTTGAGTTTCCTAGGGTTAAGTTTTTAGGAATTCTTAGTGTTAACAGTTTAGGGTTTCTTAGGGTTTAGAGTTTTAGGTTTGTTACGGTTTAAGTGTTTTTCAGTTATTTTAGGGATTAGGGTTTTATGGTTTTTTGGGTTTTTTAGGTTTAGGTGTTTTAATGATTTTTTAGGGTTTAGAATTTCTTAGGGTTTAGGGATTAGGGTTCCTTAGTGTTTCTTAGGGTTTAGGGTTTCTTAGGATTTCTTAGGGTTTAGGGTTTATGCTTTCTTTAGGTTTCTTAGGGTTTAGGGATTTTTTAGTGTTTTTTAGATTTGGGGTTGTTAAGGTTTTTTAAAGATTTTTTATATTTAGGGTTTTTAAATGTTTTTAGGGTTAAGTATTTCATAAAGTTTAGGGTTTTTCTTAGGTTTTAAGGTTCAAGATTTGTTAGTATTACTAGGTTTTTGTTTCAAAGGGTTTAGGGTTTAGTGTTTACGGCTTAGTTTCTTAAGGTGTTTTAAAGTTTTGAAAGCATTTTTTAGGTTTGGGGTTTTCAAAGTTTTTTCATAGTTTAATAGGGTTAAGGGTTTCTTAGGATATATGTTAGCATTTAGGGTTTACGGATTTTAGCTTTTAAGGTTTAGGGCTTATGGTTTTTTAGTTTGGGGTTTTTAATGGGTTTTTAGGGTATCAGGTTTCTTAGGGTTTAAGGTTTCTTAGGGTTTAGGGTTTCTTATAATTTAGGGTATAGACTTTAGAATTTCTTATGGATTCTTAATATTTAGGGTTTAGAGTTTCTTAGGGTTATAGGTTTGAGGTTTAGTGTTTTTTACGGTTTGGGGTTCAGGACTTAGGCCCTCAGGTTTAGATTTTAGGGTTTAGGGTTTAGATTTTCTTAGGGTTTAAGATTACTTAGGGTCTAGGGTTTAGGGGTTTTTAGGGTTTCTTAGGGCTTAGGGCTTAGAGTATCTTAGGGTTTAGGGTATTGAGTTTCTTAGGATTTAGGATGTAGAGTTTCTTAGGGTTTAGGGTTTGTTAGGGTTTAGTGTATAGGGTTTTGGGCTTACAGTTTTTTGTAGGGTGTTTAAAGGTTTTCTTTTTAGGGTTTTTTAGATTTGGGGTTATTATGGTTTTTAGTGGTTCTTTAGTGATGCATGTCTGACCTAATGATACACACTCGTTGTCTATCAATCCGGGACCCATGGGGGACATATATGTAGGATATACTGGCTCTTTGACAGGAATAGAAATAGAAATGGAATAGAAAAGGGTTCTAAGAGTTGTTTAGGGCTGAATCCAAACTTCACAACTACATAAGGAGTCACAAAAAATAAGGTCGCATTAGGGTCTGACAACATAACCGAAACCAGAGGTAAGCGAATAGCACATGCGCTGCTCAATGGAGCTTCATTGACATTATTGAAATCACCAATATCATTGTGGTGACCAAGTTGGTTCACAGTGCTCCCATTCACACTCATCTTGCCACCTGCTAACAAACAGCTCACAACAAACATATAACAAGGTAAGTCGATTCAACTACAACACAAAAAGATCATAATCTAAACTTCAATAATAGGATTCTAGACACCACTCCCCGGACATGGCGCCATTATTGATAAACGCTCAACTACACCTCATCCAATACTAGGTGTAGGCGATCGTAATCTATTATAAAACCCAACAAAGAGTTGGGGTAGAACCCACAGAGAGCGGTACAAGTTCAAATTCAATTACAAAGTTATGAACTGGCCTAGTCGGTTATAGGAATAGAAATTATCGAAAGCATTTAGGTAAATCAAAGGGGGTGACAACGAATGTCAGATGGGGGGATTAGGTTGGTCAATTAACAAATACAACAATTATGAAAACTGGGAAACGACAAGTAGAGAGGAATTCTCGGGGATGTGATCAATTATAGGCTAGTTTCGCTATATGGGTAATTACAATTTACTAAAAAATGCTAAATCTTAGTGAGTAAGCTAGGCTATAGATGCAATAACTTTTCTTGAACAACTATTACGAATCAAGTGAGTTCTCTCGAACCTCAACCAGCATAACACTATAAGCAGCCCAATACCTCAATTTATCTACTCTCTCGAGCTAGATAGGTAGTTTCAGATTAAGATTCACTATCTCATGCTGAACCCATTATAATCCAATCACCTTCAACCTATACACCTGCTTCCCTTACTTCATATGTTAGTCTATTGCGACTTGGATTCAAGCATGACTCAAGAATAGATGGAACTTGGCCTCCACGACCAATTTTGAATGAAAGAGAAAAAAAGGCAATGGAGTTTGATGAACTCACTCGAAATCACATAAAACAAGAAGAAAATAAAAAGGATTAATATCCATTTTCATAGTGTTGAAACTTACAAATAAATTTAATTTAATCAATAAAACACTAAGCACACTAATGGCACAATATCAATTCATTTTAACAGTAACTTATAAACTATCTAACCCATGTTTGCTTCCAGATCAAATCTAATTAGTCAAACGTCCCCTCAAGACATAATTTCCAGAGAATTGGGCACAAACAAGTTGCTTGTTGATTAAGATAAGCAGGTTCCGACAATTTAAGAGAAAAGAGAGCTATTTGAAAGAAGCAAACACTCAACAATAAATAATAATCTGATCCAAATAGAAAGTGATGCCTTTTAAGACAACACGAGCTATTTATCCAAGTTGAAATGCGACATTTATGTCAAAATGATATCATAAACTTATGACAACAAAATATTCAAAAAAAAGAACCTTAGAACCAAAGTAACTTATCACTTCTGAACAAATTTTAATCCTAAAGGAATTTAAATCAAGCATATGAAATTAAGAAAAGACGGGCCATGGATTATTATAGTACACAAAGAAAACAAATGCTAACTTAACTACTACTGAAACATGCTTAAAATGAAGGAGAATAGGAACTAAAAGGACAGCTACACACCCCCAGTTCTTTATACGCTAAGCCTAACGAAACTTGTTGAAGGCTGACAGTAAACTAACAAAGGTCATAGACAATAAAGAAAACAAACTCAATCGAAATCAATTAGTAAACATTTATATAGATCAGAATCCAAAAGAGGTAATACAAACTCATTTGAGGTATTGTATGTTAAGCTAACTCAATGCTCGGAAAGCTTCTGATCACCAAGTGATAAAACATCACATACACTTTCTAAAAATGCATTTAAACTCGACATGGATGACGCTCACTAATGAAGAGCAACATAGACGAAACTGAACATTCTCTAAGAAGGTTCATACTAAAGCAACATGAATTTTTATAACTTAACAAGCAACAAAGAAGAGATTTAGAAAATAGCATTAAAACTTTCAGATTTATGTCAA